>NW_020837968.1:120892-166964 GCF_003676395.1 Aethalodelphis obliquidens | reverse complement strand
CTCCTCAGAGAAGCACTCCTGGACTGCCTATGCCAATGGGATTCCCCCTCAGAGCTTCTTATCCTTGGTTCCCTCCAGACTGTCTCCTCATCCCCACAAGGGCTCATTAACTAGGCTTAAAGTGTAACTCATTTCCAAAACCATGTATACTTTAACAGTGATTTCAAAGATCAGAAACCATTTAGAAACCAAAGGAATGCAAGCCTACATATTAATTACAAGATTTAGATTGAAAAAAAAAAAACAAACCACAGTAACATGCACTAACACTGAATAATCTTAAACCTACAAAACTAACAATTTATAGTTAATCCGTGATGATAAAGGAGGACCAAACTCTGCACCAAGGGCAATGAGAGTGAAGGAAGGATAAGCTGGACTTACTTCCATGTATTTCTGGAGCTGGATTGCTAATTGGCTTGTGTGTGAGCTTCTGTGATTTAGTAAGCTAACAGGTAAGCTTATGTGAACCTAGCCCATCTTCCTGCTTTTGGACAGGCCAGAAAGATGAGAAGGATATTTGAGAGCCTACTTTGCAAGTTTACAGACTCTTTTTTTTTTTTTTTTAATTTATTTGGCTGTGCCGGGTCTTAGTTGCGGCATGTGGGATCTAGTTCCCTGACCAGGGATTGAACCCGGGCCTCCTGCCTTGTGAGTGCGGAGTCTTAGCCACTGGACCACCAGGGAAGTCCCAAGTTTACGGACTCTTTTCTTGCAGTTAATTTTAGGCCATATCTTTTGTAAGTTTCTCATGTTTTACTTTAAGGCAGGTTATTACTCTGCTTTACTAGTAAAGGAGAATAGCAAGCCTGTTAGTGCATGAGGGTCATCCTCCTTTTGCTACCCTGAGATGTGATGCCTGGAAAACCTCCATGTGCTTTGTTACACTTGGTACCTCTGTTCCCCACCTCAGCCCCACCACCTTTTCTTTGCCTCACGTCACACTCCAGCATCCCAGGTAGAACCCCAGGGGCAAAACACAGATGAAGTTCCATCCCAAAGCTGCACTGGTCCCAGAACTGGTCCATGAGCTGCTGCCCCATCAAAGGTGTGAAGATCTCCTAACACAGCAGCCGATTTATCTCAGTATATGTTAAGAAGCAGAGGAGGGTATTGGTTTTGATTTTTGTATAGTTTTGTACACACATAAATTTAAAGAATCATGAAACAGGAAAATATATAGATTGTCCATAAAAAGAATTAAAATAGTAGATTCTGAAAGTAATAAAAGTAGATTTTAGCTTTCAGGGGCTAAAAAATCAGCAGCAAAGATTCAGATGATACGATTGTTCTGACTTAATATAATCTCTCTACATATTTAGATTTCAAGATAGTGTAATTGTCCATAAACTCACTAGCTAGGTATTAGGAATAAAGGCTTGGTAATGTAGTAATTACAGGAATGTATATTAAAAATTTTACATAGGAAATTAAAACTAACCAATCATTGACATGACACGACTAATTTTCATGTTTTGCTCCAATCATTTCTAGTTTATATTCTGACAGTTCTACAAACTTCCTATTGTAAAACTGTAAAACATACCTAACTATTTAGATTGGAGTTACAAGATATAGGCCTGATGGAAGTATTAATTTCATGTAATTTAGAACATGAAGAAGTAATATTTTTATTATTTACTTGTCTTCAGAAAATGATTGTCCTTACCTTTCAATATGAGCAAGGAAAAGACAAATAAAAACAAAACAGAATTTTTAAAGTTGCATACTTTGGTTGCCCAAACTATACATTATGTGTGTGTATATTTATATATTCTTAAATAATTTTTAAAAGTTACTTATATATATATATATGAGCAACTTTAAAAGTAATTTATATTTTAAAAATAATAATATAAAATAAGTAGATATTTATATAAATAATTTAAAAGTTCTGAAGATTAAATAAACCTATTAGTAATACAGCAATAAATAACACTAATGGGCAAATGTAACAAAATTGTCCATTTAGGACTGTTTGCGGTTTCCATGGGTGACAGTCTACTGTTTGTCTTCTACTCTTTCAAAGAAGGAATTATCCCATAAATCTATGGATAAATATTCGTTTGCCTCACCCAGTCCTTGAATGGTTTATGAATTTAAAGGTTCTTGCCCTGAATTTTAAGGATCGGAAGTTCACCAAGTTTTTAAGCATATTTCTGATTTTTGCCCCCAATTTTCAAGCTTTGGAAATGACTGTTTTGTTCTAGGAAGTGTTGTCCCAGGCGCCTCTTACTCTACATAATGCTAACTTTTCCATAGGAAAGCTGATATGACAGAGTGATTAAAGAAATAAGATGTCTGTATACATGTACCACATCTTGAATGAAATTGTGCCATTTGCAGAGACGTGGATGGACCTAGAGATTGTAATACAGAGTGAAGTAAGTCAGAAAGAGAAAAACAAATATCGTATACTATCGCTTATATGAGGAATCTAGAAAAATGATACAGATGAACTTACTTGCAAAGCAGATATAGAGACACAGACATAGAGATCACACTTATGGTAACCAAGGGGGGAAGGGAGGGTGGGATGAACTGAGAGATTGGGATTGACATATACACACTACTAGGCATAAAAGAGATGACTAATGAGAACTTACTGTATAGCACAGGGAACTCTACTCGATGCTCTGTGATGACCTAAACGGGAAGGAAATCCAAAAAAGAGGGGATATATGTATACATATAGCTGATTCACTTTGCTGTACAGCAGAAACTAACACAACATTGTAAAGCAACTATACTCCAGTAAAAATTAATTATAAAAAAGAAGAAATAAAGTGTCTCCATAATTTGAATTTTACCTGATGGTGAATTCAATGGCAGAATTATGGAGGGTGTTGAGGGTGTTTATGATTATCTAGGCTTATTGTCATAAAGACAGTGAGAGCCTGCTTTCGGTATATCTTTGAGTTTGACATGGCATGATTCCAAATCTGGCTTTACTCACATCCTGTATTTCCAAATAGATTGAACATTAACTGTGCAGTTGAACTGCTGAAGAAATCATTACTGAGGTATTTTTAAATGCACTTCCACCCTTAAGTAGAACAGCTGAAAACAGAAGATCGAAGAGATGCATATTTTAAGCAATAAAGGCTCAAGTGTGAGCAAAGAGGGTTAGAAAGAGGAAAACAACATTGGATGCAACTTTTCACTTCTCGTATTGACTTTGTTAGTGATGCCCTTTTGGATCTGTAGTCTAAGGGCAGCCTCTCAATTTATCTATGTGAAATATTAAAATCAAGAAGAAAAACATTATTTTCCATTTTCTTTCCTTCGTAGGAAATAGACAACTGTTTCAACTGCTCAGACCTGAACGAATTTGGTGCATCCCAAGGCAGAAGTGAGAGCACAGAAGTGGTAGAGGGTGATAGAAATTAGACAGGACTCTGAGATATTCCCATTCAACTTTGTGAAATCACAGAGCATTTGTAGCATCCCCCTTTCAGGGTAGACACATGCACACAAAATTTTCCAGAGAAACCTGCACTCTTTAGATTTATCTTTAACCGGGCTTTCTCTTAGCATAGATCAGAGAAATTGCCACCAAGGTGGAGGAAAGGGCACCCTGGGAAATGGCCTCAGTTTGGTCCCACATCAAGGATGGGATGTACCAGTGTGAAAAGGAAAATCATTCCTGAGTATATTTCCTTCATTGCTTTGACTCTTTGCCTACTGCATATTGGCCCTCTGGCTTTTGTAGTAAGAGTCAAAAAGTAGAGATTCAGTTGAATCCTGTTGACCAGAGGAAATCATGATATAAATATAAACGGCCAGTTGTGCTGTTTCTTTCTTGTTTTGCAACCAATATAAAATATTAGGGACTTCCCTGGTGGTGCAGTGGTTAAGAATCCGCCTGCCAATGCAGGGGACACGGGTTCGAGCCCTGGTCCGGGAAGATCCCACATGCCGTGGAGCAACTAAGCCCGCGAGCCACAACTACTGAGCCCTCGTGCCACAACTACTGAAGCCCGCGTGCCTAGAGCCCGTGCTCCGCAACGGGAGAGGCCACTGCAGTGAGAAGCCCGTGCACTGCAACGAAGAGTAGGCCCCGCTCGCTGCAACTAGAGAAAGCCCACGGGCAGCAATGAAGACCCAATGCAGCCAAAAATAAATAAATAAATAAATAAAAGAAAAACATTTAAAAAAATAAAATAAAATATTACATTTCCCTATGTTAAATATATATATATCTAACACATATGTGTGTACACACACACACACACACACACACACACACACACACACACACACACACATATATACAGTGTTGATTCCTCAGTTTTAAAACTACCACAAAAATAGCTGGGAAAAAGCTGCCGTCAGTATGCTGCTAAAATAAACCATGAACTGTCTTCTCAAAGTACAGAACTAGATAGATGGGACATAGCAGAGTTGTCTTTCTGTGATTTTGAATTCTAGGTGTTTGATGGCAGGATAACATTAAGGCACATTTTATTGCTTTAAAGGGAAGTTCATCTGCATGATCCGTTAATAATCACATGCAAGAGGCCAGGAAAGTGAAAAAGTAGCTTTCAAATATTTTTTGTGAGTGTTTTTACAGCACGGTAGAGATTTATTTTCTGCCACTGTACAGTGACCAGAGCCAGGCCCCGAGGAAAGTGATCTCCCTGGGGTTGTCTGCGGTGTGCACTTTGACCTCTTCCTCTTGGCCCAGGTTAGTCCAGACATTTCAACAGCTTGACTAAGCCTCATCACCGGTCAGCTGCCAAGTTCAGCGGCTGCCAGGATCACTAGCTGCTTTTTAAGTACACCTGTTGCCAGCACTGTGTATGAGTCAAGAAGGCTAGACCTTTCTGGTCTATCCCACTGGCTAGGATCTCTTTCAAAGGAGAATTATTTTTAATATGACTTCATCATTCTTCATCAGGAAAACATTTTTTTTTAGCAAGCTTCTCTCCTTACGGAGAAGTTGCATTGACCCTGAATTGCTATGGTACGTCAGGTCTGGGTTAACCTACAGATAAAAAATGGTTTTGATAATCAGTACTACCTCTACTTTGTATTTTTCATTGTGTGGGCCGGCAAAGCTACATGAATAACAAAACATGTAGACAGGGTGTAAACTGAAAGCGTTTTTTTTTTTTTTACATCTTTATTGGAGTATAATTGCTTCACAATGGTGTGTTAGTTTCTGCTTTATAACAAAGTGAATCAGTTATACATATACATATGTTCCCATATCTCTTCCCTCTTGTGTCTCCCTCCCTCCCACCCTCCTTATCCCACCCCTCCAGGCGGTCACAAAGCACCGAGCTGATCTCCCTGTGCTATGCGGCTGCTTCCCACTAGCTATCTACCTTACGTTTGGTAGTGTATATATGTCCATGCCTCTCTCTCGCTTTGTCACAGCTTACCCTTCCCCCTCCCCATATCCTCAAGTCCATTCTCTAGTAGGTCTGTGTCTTTATTCCTCTTACCCCTAGGTTCTTCATGACATTTTTTTTCTTAAATTCCATATATATGTGTTAGCATTAACTTCACCGTAAATGGTACTTGATTATGACACGTAAAACCTTTCATATATAATAACACATATATATGAAAGGTTTTAAGTGTCATAATCAAATACCATTTACGGTGAAGTTAATCTGATAGTTAATGGTAAGTATTGCATGGTAATTAGGTATAAACACTAAGTAGCACGTATAAAGGACTGTAATTAGTGCATTTCAGGGAGCCAGGCAAGCATTTTTGAAGCAAGCTTGGTGGGGAGATGAATAGAAAAGCAGTTAAACCTGGACTCTGCTCTAATGATCCCTCGGACCAGAGGAGCCTCTTTGGCCAGAACTCTCTGCTTTTCCATGAGCATTTGCTCTAGGCCAGGGGCCCAGGGCAAGGGGACAACCTCCCCTATCAGCACAGAGGTGATGAAAAGTCATAGATAGAAAGTGCATTGGATTTGGAGAGTCTTCACAACTTCTGAAACACTGTACACTATCTAGCTGTAGCTTTGTAGTCTTTTAAGGTGAAGAAACAGGACACATAGGGATGTTTTCAACACTCTGGGCATCATTTAGCCATGATAGGATACTTCTAGGGCTTCATGAGCTCTGTTTTGATCCATTTCCCTATCAGTCACTGTTCATGAGGGATATGTGTTTTCCTCATACCAATGAAATGTCTGGTCCGTATCCGAATGTGTAGTTCATTTAATTAAGCGTGTTTTATTGATTATCTATCTACCTATCGACCTATGTACATTTCTAAAAGGTGGTACAAAAGATAGTTTTTAGAAACCTTAACCAGGGTGAAATGTCTTAATCCTGGGAATATCTGGTTATTTTCCCTGCTGGGTGTGCCTGTGTATAACTCAAGTGACACTGTCCTCACTTGACTGATTTTGATTTGGTGGGACTCGACAGAGCAACCTCGTTCAAATGCCACATCATTGGCTTCATTCTTGCCCACTTTCCTACCCCAAGTTCAGTTCATTGTTAAATCTTGTTGGCTGTATCTTAATATATCTGGGAAATATATATATCCCAGAAATATATCTGGGATCTGACCATGCTTATCACCTCCACTGTTAGCACGACAATTTAAGTCATCAATATCTTTTACCTGATTGTTATACTAGTCTTTTAACTGTTTGACTAGTTTCTACCCTGGAATCTGTTCTCCACAGCAGAGCTATTCTCTGCAAACCAAAGTCGATTTGGTCACCCTTCAATGGCTCTCCATTCATACCCTGCTTTATTTTTTAATGAATCACCATTTGACATAGTATGCATTTATTGGCTTATTACATTATTATTACCTTTTCTACAATATAAGGTCCATGAGAGCAGGGACTTTGTGTCTTGGTAAGGGTTTATCTTTATTCCTTAGAGCAGTGTCTAGCAGGTTTATTAACACTTTATTAACCACTGAAGTCAACATCTACTATTGAGATTTTGAATTATTTTCGTTCTAAAAGTAAACTTTCTAAATCTTAGTTCCATGGCTTTAACATTTTAAGCATTTGAGCTATAATCTACTCATTCTTAGCTCGAATCCCTTTGGTTGGGAAGCCAAACTAGTGAACGGACCTAGGAGTAATAGCAACTGCTTAATGAGCACTTCTATGCCAGGCTCTTGTGCTTCAGCATTTTGCTGTATCTCATTTAATTCTAGCCTAGTTCTAGAGACAGGTATTATTACTATTCTCCTTTTACATTTAAAGAGACTGAGACTTGGGAGAGATGAAATAACATAATACTCAGAGTTAATAACCCCTGAGCTGAGATTACAATCAAGGTGTGGTTGACTCTATACTGCCTTCTAGCCGTGTCCTCCGGTAACGCGTGTCAGGTTATTGAAGTAGCGAAGCGGCTTAATTCAAAGCATTCTTTCTGCAGTTCCATGTACTAGGGTTCTGGGATATAACAAATGTCCCTCCATCCCCCAAAGACTCTTAGGGACCAAACCAGGTAGTTCCGCTTTCAGGAATGTCCTAAAAGCCACTGTCCTCTAAGCTGGGTCTCTTACTTTAATGTAAGTTTCTCAAGCGCAGAGGCAGTTACATCACCTAGGAAAAGACGATGGGATCAAAACGCTATGATCCAGAAGAAGAAAGCGTTGTCACCAATTCGGCTGACCGCTTGCAAATAGGGCACTTAAACATAAAGTTCTCAAAAAGCAGCTTGGAGGGAAGTTGGCGGAAAGAGGGGAATAGGGTTCGGCCTGACCACAGGACGGCTTCTCCAGACCCGCCCGGGCTCCAGCGCGTAAGTCGAGGGGTCCCTCCGCGGAGGCCAGCGGCTGCATCGTGCGGCCAGAGCAGGGCTCGGGGGCGGGGCTCGGCGTGGGGGCGGTGCCGACGCCCGCTCCGCCCCCTCCTCGGGGATGCCGGGATGTTTACACTCCTGACAGCAGCGGCCGCTGGAGGAGGAGCGGGAGTCTTGGGAGGATGGGCCACCGCTAAGCTCGCGCTCCGGACGCGCCTCGCCGTGCACAGGGTGGGTCTCCGTGCCTGCAGCGTCCGCGGGGGCGGCGCGGCGGGAGGTGGCCAGCGCTCCGGGCCTAGCAGCCACAGCCCCTGGCCCAGCGGGCCTGTGCGCGGCACCGCCTGGCCGAGCCGCCCGCCCGCCCCGGGTCCCTCGCCGGCCGGAGAACGGAGAGCTCCCCGCTTCTTGGTGAGTCGCCACCGGGGTCTCTGGCGCGCGGGCCGGGGCCCCGCCGGCTGGGGCCGCCTGCGGGAGCCAGGCGGGAGGGGAGGTAGGTCCGGCTCGCGCGCGGCGGCCTCGGGACCCCGCCAGGGGGAGAGGAGGCTGTGCGGGGCGCGCGGACGAGCGGGCGGGGGCTTTGGTCCGGTCGTGGGCGGTGGCGAGAGCCTCGTGCCCCGTGCGGCTCGGGCGTCCGAGGCCGCCGCCGTAACTAAGAAACTCCGCGGCCACGGCTGCGGCGCAACAGGTCTCGGTTCGGGGACCCGAGGAACTTGGCGAAGTTCCGCCTCCCGCCGTACGCTCATTGGCGGCGGCGGTTATTTATTCCACGTGGATTGGTTGGGTTCAGCTGTCAGCCGTCAGCCTCAGCCGGACTGGGCAGAGCGAACTTCTGAGGAGAGGTGGGTGGTGGGAGCCTTGCAGACCGGCCTTGAGAAGTGCGGGGAGGGTGACCGGTCTGTTGGAGAAGGAGCTTTCCTGGGACTCTGTCAGGACTAGGAAGCGTCAGGGAGAGGGATTGCAAGGCAGTAGCGAACATTGGTGGTGATAGTGGCAATGGAAAAGAAATAAAGACATTGAACACTGAGGCCCAAGCCAGAGAGGCGAAGGGGAGCGCAGAGAAGAAAGGAGAAAAGTAAGACCACATTGCCCCAGGACAGGGTCAGGAATCGAACACAACCTAGAGGAAGGATCCTACAGTGAGATTTAAGAATCCCTGTTACCTCTTTCCTATATACTGTAGGCCTTGGGAGATGATGTTTCAAACAGGTGAATCTTGTTCTTGCACAGCTGTAGGTCTTGTTAGGGATAGATACTAAGAATATACTTATTTTACAGTAAGATATGTTTCCAACCTTGAGCATTGTTGGTGATGGAATTGAAAGTCAGAAACATTGCAGAAGTGGAATGATTTTTCCCCTCCTTTGAGGCTACTGATCTTAAGGATGCAGTTGAAACGATCAGATGCCCATGGTTTGTAGAGCATTGTGTACCCGTTATAATTAGAACCACTGTTTCTAATTCCTTCTCCAAGGAATTTGCAGTTTCAAGGAGTATGCACACTCCCAGCAGGCTACAGCAGAGTGTCTCGCCAGGTTGCATTACAGAATAAAGTACAGAATGTGTGTGTGAGACCCATCTGTTCTGTTTAGGAGCTTGAGCTGCTCCGGGTGTGGTCGGAGAATGGCATAGTACTTTCACTCAAAAAGTTTATGGTACGTTTGGGACTATCAGACAAACACTGAAAGGGTGAATAGTTAGACAAGACATACAATTAACTCTGTAATGCTTTGTGGCAACTCTTGCTGAATTGATGCCGAGTATTCTTGGCTGTAACGCTTGATGAAGGCCAGTGCCCCCAAAACGGTTAACATAAAGCGTAAGCAACTTCATTTCCAGACGAAGGGATCCCTCGCTACCGTCGAGGAGATCCAGTCCACAGGTTGCTTCACTCCTAAAACCGCAGCATCCTCAGCTTGGCCCTGGACTAGGTGGGAGCTTGCTGGGGTGGGGGAGAGATGTTGTAGCTTTGAAAAACTTTGCGTCTCGGAGGCGTCAAAGGGGTAGAAACTATGGGGACGGCGAGAGAAGGGCGGCGAAACTAAAAGGCTAAGGCACCCGTAGTGGAAGCTGGTTGCTTTCCCGGGGTCTGGGGCAGCCCGGGACCTTGCAAGACGCGCGGTCCTGAGATTCGGCTCTCGAGCAGGAGGCCCCGCCCCCTTCAGACTGACGGCCTCCACAGCCAATGCGCGGTGAGGACGGCGCTGCTCCCGCTGGAGGGCGGGCACTTCCCCCGGCCCCGGGGGCTCAAGGGAGGGGGGCGGCGTGTGGGATAAACGGGCAAGGTAAGGGGAGGTTGTGAGGTAAACACGCAAAACGAGGGGGGGGGGGGGCTTGTGAGAGAAACGCGTAAAACGAGGAGGGGGCTTGTGAGAGAAACACGTAAAACGAGGAGGGGGCTTGTGAGATGGGGGGCGTGTGGGGTAAACGGGCAGTGTAAGGGGAGGTTGTGAGAGAAACAGGCGTAAAATGAGGAGGGCGCAGCGGCAGGTTCCTAGGACCCCGTGGTGCTCGTCTCCTTTCAAGGTTCAGCCGCGCTTTGGACCCACCGGTTGGTGTGACTAATGGAGGGGAGGAGGGGCTCTCACAAGCCCCGTCCTCATTTTACACGTTTCTCTCACGAGCCCCCTCCTCGTTCTTTGACATTATCTGAAAATGAAAACCAAGAAATGTCAGAATCCCAATCCTTAAGCGTTTTTACAATTACTTGGGACTCTTTCCACACTTAAAAATTTTTTTTTTTCACCTAAAAAAGTAAAGACCGTCCCTGGAGTGCAGACTCATTTCCTAGTTTGCACTGCTGTGCTGCTCGGGGTCGTTGACTCGGGTCACACCTGCAGCGCCCTCCACGCCCTTTCCCACTCACACATTGTCCTGGCTGGACAATTTCAAGAGCGCTTTTCCAGCCCCTAAAGCAGCACTTACTCCAAGAATGAGGAAAGCACGCCTGGTATGATGGCCGCGTACTGGTGGGGAGGGGAGGTTTGAGGCCTCGGGTGTTAACCTACCCGAATAGTAAAACTCAGTTTTGTAGTTTCCACATGACCAGAACGCGGGTATAGTTTGTGCGCAGGAGTATCTGATCTCGTCCTCCCCTCCCTTCATCTTTCTGGTGGTTGCAGTTGGCAGTGTGAGGCTCTGGTTTATTGCAAACATTTAAGTATTTTCTTCCCGACTCTTGTGCATTTACTGAAATGTAGATTTCTTTTTTTTTTTAACTTAAATATGTAGTCAGAGAAATCATTAGAGAGTTTTATGGTGTTTCTAGAGCCAAAAACTGTTTTCATTGGAACTGTCTGATGTTTTAAAATGTATCTTTCCAGTATTACTAGTGTAGCCACTGTTCAGGGCATCTGGAGAGGAGAGAATAACGATTACTTAATGCAGTTTTGGAAAAGAAGTTGCTTAATTAGGTAATAGGTCCCCAAAATTCCTTTCAGGTTTTGTTTGATTTTTTTTTTAAAACAGGCTTTGGTGTTTAAAAAATGTGCAGGGCAGCTGCATAAAGCAATACACTGTCCACATTCCTGGTTTCATTCAAATTAATATATTTGTCCCTTCAAATATTTGCTCAAGAGTTATGTGGGTAGGTGTTTTAGTACATCATTCATAAAACATGGCAGCAAACTTAGCATAATACTAAGGGTGTTTTGGAAATGACATGTGTGATTAATGTTTGCTCTGAATTGCCTTACCAGCAATTATTTTATCAGCATTTCTATAAATGTATAACAAGATGTTTTAAGAAGCATTTCTTCATACTTTCGAATGTTTCAATTCATTTCTTCCTCCCTTCAATTTTATAGGGAATTTATATAATTGTAATCAAATATATTTATTTGCAGGATATAACGGCAATTTAGAAATTTTGAACTTATACATAGAACTAATGTAGAACCATTCATTCTTAGAGCTATAAAACCTCTAAACTGCTGATTCCTCTTTTGGTGATTAATAGTTTGATTATCCCTGTGTATTATATATCTTTACAGAATAAGGAAAACACTTAGAGAATATATTTCATGGTTTTTAGTGAGTAGTGGAAATGAGAAGGACAGATAGATGGTCTTGAAGCATTCCTTAATTTTTTTGAGCAGGATAACTTCTTTTTTTTAACTTTTGTTAAAATAACAGCTGTCATACTATGTATATAACGAGCCGATACAATGAGCTGTTTGCTAATAGCTATCCAAAGTGTTAATCGGAATAGTGTGTAACTGAATGGAAGTTATTTAATTGGTCTATCAAATTTTAGAAATTTATATGTTTTCTGTTACTTAATGGAAATAGACCTTTCTGTAAATCTTGCCATTGGTCTTCTATTGATAATCAGTGTAAGTCATTAAAGGCAGTTTTTTCATACCAGGTTGCTTTTGTAGAGAACAGGGGTTCGCAGACTTTGTCTCTAAAAGATGAAAGAGTAAATATTTCTGGCCTTGGAGCCGTATGGTCTCTGTGACAGCTACTGTCACTGTAGCCGTGGACATACCTGAACAGGTGGGTGTGGCTGTGTTCCAGTAAAACTTTGTTTATACAGTCAGGCTGGAGGCCCAGTTCTGCCCTAGAAGGTAATACCAAGGGTCTAAACCTGATTCTAGGATGGATGTTTGGGCTGACAGGGATTTTCCACAGCACTGTGTTCGCCTTTTCTGGTCCTTTGATCCCTTATGACGTTCTCTTGATCTTCCCCAGTCCTCTCAGAATAACGCCCAGTTATTCATTGCCAAATTTTGTGTTTAGTCTCAGAGGCCTCATAAATATATCAGCCTCTTTCAGATTTATTCACCTGTTCAGGGATTTCTGTCATTCTTTGCCTCGGGGCAGGGGGGGATCCCACACCCATCCTGTGATGTTGAATGGATTTGCGCTCTCTCCGCTTCCTTCTTGTTGCTAAGCCAAGATGGACTCTGATGTCAGACATTTTTCTTTGCTTGATTGACTGATAGCCCTAGAAGGAATGTGCTTTGCTGTGTTTCTTTAACTAGTAGTTTTTGTTCTAAGTCGACTGGAGTGACTGCTTTTTCTGTTGTTAGAGAGAATTTCTGGCATGAGCAAGAGGGTGCACAGATTTTTTTTTCTTGTTAGAAAAATTGACTAAGCCTTTTTTTCTTTTTTTTGGCATTCTAATTTAATCATTTTATTAAGCTTTTTATTTATTTATTTATTTATTGATAAGTCTTTTATAAAAGGCTGTTTTTCCAGTAAAAAAAAAAAAATTCTAAAAAGGGCCTGCGTTTGTAAGGAGAGGCTATAGTCACGGGCGTTTGTGGCCTGGGAGTACTTGCGGGCTACCTGACTCTTTGCTTTCAGTAGAGTTAGCTGTGGCTGACCTGGTTGCAGCTGCTGAGAAGCGGTTGAATGGAATGGAAAAGGCAACAGTTTTGAGCTTACACAGAAGGATTTCCCAGTCCTAGCCAGGAGTGGGTTCTGGGTGGGCCGAAATATTGACCCCTCGGGGCGGGGCCTGGGGCTTCAGAGCCTCCCGGCTAGTTGCCAGCAGCTGCTACCAGCCTCTTCTCTTTGTGTGACCTTGCTGCACAAATACCATTTTCTGTGTTTACCATGATGTGAAAAAGACTAAGGCCAAGGCTTCGCTCCCACTCTCTGACCTTGCTTGAGTTACTTGATTTGTTCAGACCGTACTTTTCTCAGCTCAGGTCACATTGCTTTGAGGAGTAAATGACAACATCTTTGTAGAAGGAGGGTAGTAGGCTCAGTGAGTGTTAGTTTCATTTCACCTCTTTCTCTATTCTTAGGACGTTTTGTGGTGGGAAAAACACGTCTTCTCAGTTTCTTCTGATGGCAGGCCCCGCTGCCCAGCTTTATCTGAAGAGGCTCCTACCCAGCTCTGCTGCCATTTCTACTTTCTCCGCCTTAATTATTCTTCCCTTTTGCCCTGTGATTTCCATATTTATAATTTAATTGTTCCCAGCACGAGTTAATGTTTTTACTAAACTTTGTGGGGAGAGGGCAGTAATCCTTAGTTCCTCAGGTAGAAAAAGCCACAAGAGCCTTGGGGGTTATAGTTTGGACAACAAAAAAAGTGAGAGTTGCAGAAAGGTACTTAAATACTGATTCAAAAATGGAAAAAATTAAAATATTCTTTCTAGTGTGCTTCCAATTCTGTTTTTTTTATTGTTAAGATATTTTTCTCATATTCTGCTACTTAACTGGCAAATTACTCTAATTTTTTTGTGGTCCTAACCATAGCAAAGCCACATATCCTCTATATATTATGATTGGAAAAATGGAACAGACATGTTTATGAAAAATTGTTATACCTCTAAAATGTAAGGAGTTGCCAGTCTTCCATTGCCTTTTATATCTGTTGAACCCTATAGTAAAATAATGGGATATGTTTGCATACTGTCATAAAGACACCCAGAACTGGACAATAGGTAATTTATTTCAGGCAAATAGCTTGTCCTTATTTCAAATAGTTTACTTCTAAGCATGGTTTGTTATTTAACAAGTACAGGTAAATTGAAAGACATTATACAAGAAGAATGTTTATTGATGGATTGATTTTATAGGAATAAATTGATGTTTATTCTCAATTTTTTATGGTAACCTACAAATTCACTTCTTGTGTGTGTGTGTGTGTGTGTTTAACAGTCTTTGGTATTTAGACACATTTAGAATAACATAGTAGCAGGTGAGGTATTCAGTGAAAAATGGCATTTTTTTAACATTTTAATATATACCTAAAATAAAGTTTTAATGAAGTTTCTACATTTGATAAATATTTTGGTTGTTGAATGGCATATTGTTTTCAACTTCACTTTGTCATTTTGTGACCTAGAGTGTTCAAAGTATCAGCTGTTGATGAAGAGTTGTATTTTATTAGGTGCTTCTCCCACTGCTCTTCTAATCATTCTCATCGCTCTCTCCCTCTCTCTTTTAAGTAGGAAGGAATTTATTACACCATGTTTAATAGTATTTGGTGGCTGGGAGGGAGTCTGAGCTTCTAGCAAGGTTTCCCAATACTGGGCCACCAAGGGAGTTGCTGCCTCTTTCGTGATCAGAAAGCCACCAGCCTGGGACTACACAGCCACTGCTCACGATGGCGCTGCTATTCTGGGGGCCCTTGACTGCTGCGGTCCAGGTGATGGATGCTCTGGGTTCGGTACTTAACACCTCCTGTATTAGTTTCCCAGGGCTGCCCCAACAAATTACCACAAACTGGGTGGCTTAAAACAACAGGTGTTTACGCTCACAGTTCTGAAGGTCAGAAGTCAGAAATCAAATTGCCCACAGGGCTGTGCTCTCCGTGCAGGCTCCTGGGAGAACATGCCCCATGCCCTTCTCTCAGCCTCTGTGTTGGCGGCCGTCCTGGACGCTCCTTGGCTGATAGGTGCGCCACTCCAGTCTCTGCCTGTGTCATGTGGCCTTCCTCATGTGTCTCCTCCTCCTCTTAAAAGCGCACCAGTCTTACTGGATTAGGGTCACCTGATGACCTCATCTTTACTTCTATTCACTTACACTTAAAATTTAACAAGCAAAATCTGTACTTTTTTTTTCCCCTCCCAGATTCTTCACCACACAGAAGATTTTTAAGATTTCTGGTCTTTCTGTTCTGAACAGAATATTTTCAGGTTGTACAGAGATTGTACCTGAGAGATAAAGGTACCCAGGTTATCCTGTACATATGTCATCTGCAGTTTGTATTTTATACTACCATGGAAGAGCTGTTCCAAAATCAATTTTCCATTCACCATTATTTTGTAGTTTCCCTTAGGAGACCTTAAGTCCATAATTCACTAAATCAAATACTTTCAGAACTGGAAGGAAACTTATAAATTGTCTAAACTGGCCTTTTCATTTAATGTGAGAATAAACTGAAACTCAAGGATGTGAATTTGCTAATCCACATTCCACTAGATTCCTTAATAGTCCATATTGCCTTGTGTGTTACCTCTGTCATGCTCTTGGCAGTAGGCATGGTGTTTTGTTTTCACTTGCTTGAATTAGCAGTCTTGTTGCATTCACAGTACGTGCTCAAAAAAAGACTTGAGGATAGGGTGACATTGCACCTCTGATTGCCCATATCAGGGCCTTGATTCAAGTCAGCAAATATTCGAGAGCCCAGCTGTGTAGTGGGGAAGTATTTCTGTTGCCTCTAGAACGAGGAACGTTAGCGTATGTTGCTATATCCTTACTATGAAATAGGATCAAAGAAGAAGAAATTCCTGTTATGGAGGCCAGTTCTAGGAAGCAGTCCTTAGTTAGAGATAGTAGATAGATAGTAAAGGCCAGAAAGCTCCTGGGTGATCACAGGGTTGTTTGGTCAGTATTTCATAAATAACACATTTCATTATATTAGATACCTTGATTCATGAGGGCCAGGCTTCATTGTTTGTTTGTCATTTTGCTGTATTGACAATAACTTATGTGTCCTTGTTGCTTCTTGCACAGTATGTATGACTGAAACGTTTGTTAACCCCACTGACCAGTTTCTCCCTTTAATTTCTTCTTTTGCCATGATTCAGAGATCATGATGGGCTGTTTCCTTTTTCTCTGTAGCCATGCCTCTCTCTTAAGTTGGTTCTCATTTGTTTATTATATGTGTTCCCTGTTTCAGTGAAAATCCTATCTTACAAAGCAGTTATTAGAGATTAATCAAATCAATCCTAAAGGATTTGTCTTATAATTCCTTGAAATAGTTATATCTATCTGTACATTGAAAATAATTTTCAGAAAACTTGTATAGCTGTTCAAGAATACATAGTGACCTTCTTGCCATCACCGTGGTAGGCTGTATTTTCAAAGCATTTGTCCTATTACTGTGTTTCTCAAACTATGGTCCTCACAATGCCTGTGTCAGAAACACTGATTTGATAAGTACAAGCACTGGCGTTTAAAAGCAAGTACCCCAGATGGTTGTTATACACAGATTGGAAAGCTACTGTTCTCTGATGTAGTGCAAGTGATTTTAATGGAGGTGTTCCTCAGGCAACAGTAAGAAATGCCACATGGCCTTTTTAAAAAAGATTTTTTCATTTAAAAAATTATTTATGATGGAAGTCCATCCCTACTGCTACCATCATTTCTCACTGAGGCTGTGTGGCCCTTGGAGTAGTTCACACTTAGTAATCAGACCCTTCTAGCATATGTAGCCAATGTCTCAGCTCAATTGGTGGCCAGGTATTACTGAAATCAGTGTTATAAATCAATTAAAATAAATTAGATAAATACATATAACTGTAAATAAGAATTGAGTAATAATAGAAAATTCCACTTCAAACTAGTGAGAGAAAATAGTACATCTAAGTGTTAATTTTAGTTCTGTCCCAACCAAACGGTCCCTCTTGAGTGTACTGCTTGTGCTGTGTGCTGTTCTCACCATTTTTGGCATTTTTAGGGTATTTTTCTCAGCTGGGTGTGAAGGCTTACCACTTCCCTTACCTCGAGATGGTTTGCATTTTGCTTAAGGGCAAAGCCCTTAGCCTGGCAGCAGAGATTTTGCCTCCAGGCCCCAAGGCCGGAGCTCTACCTGCAGTTCCCTCTCTTGCTCCTGGGTTTGACTTTGCCAGGCTCTCCTGTCCTGCTTATCTGGCCGAGCTGGAAAGTGTTTGGGAACAGCGTGATGACGGCGTGGTGACTAACCTGTTCCTTTTTCCATCGATAACAAGGAGCTGGTTCTCGAGTCCTTTCTAGCTGCCCTCCTTGTCCCAGATACAGGCCTTAACATGTAAGTTATGTTCTTTACTTAAGCAAGCCTATGTGGCCATTTTAAAACTACTTTCTATCAGTGATTTTTTGTTTACCTTTTTCTTTAATTAATTTGGAGTGTCAGGCCCTTTTTGTTTATCACCATTTCTACACCCACCTTAAAGAAATATATATTTATACACATATACATATGTAGATCATAAATAATGTAAGAAGAGACAGCTTGACAAAGAAGGTTTTGAAGTCCTGGATTGAGTCCAGGTTCGTTTTTGTATGTTTTCAGAGGCCAAGCACAGTGTCTTAGGGTGAGTTAAATTAATATCCACAGAACTCAGTTTAAGAGTTGAGTGTCTGGCTTAGGAGAGAGATCACGGGGTGTGATTAATGGTTCAGTTAATAAAAAGGAGCCTGGGCTGCAACGTTGTGCTCGGTTGCCAGGGCACCCTGTCTCCCGGGCTGTGGTCCCTGCAGGGCACGCTACAGTTCCTAGGCCTTTTTTGTTCACGAGATGGGTTGTCAGCCTCTGAATGGTAGTGTTTCCAGAGTAAGACCCAAACGAACATCCATTTTTCTTCATTGTGAAGTTTGTGGGGTATTTGCGTATGCATCTTGAGACCCCTGGAAAGATGATCCAGTTGGCTGCACAGCATTTGATGTTAAGCTTAGTTTCAAATCAAGGCCAGCTTTCTCTGAATTTGGAAGGCATACTTGCCTGCAAGCGGAGAGGCAGGCCGTTTGCTCTCTGGAGAGCTGCGGCAGCTGTAAGGGTGAGTCTGTGTCTCTTCCCTTTATGATCCTCCTTTTCGCATTTGTTCCTTTATTCTCCCCACTTTCCTACTGGGCCCCACCAATTCACAGGTTGAAGAAAGAAATTTGGGGGTATTGGTAAGTAGCTCACAGTGAGTAGACAAATAATCTAAACAAAGATCTATCTTTATGCTTTTAAAACTCAGTTTTGATTAATTGCGGAAGATGGGAGACAGGCATGAGCAGTATTATCTGTATGATCACTCCTGGCTCACCTGTCTTTAACAGCTCTATATCGGGACCTCTGTCTTCAGCCTCAACCCTGACCTGCCTTTCCAGATTCACTTCTTTATTCTCCCCCAGATGTTGGTCCCATCTGACAACTTACCATTTTTTGATAAATTTTGTACCCTTTCTGGCCTCTGCTTTATCTTTTTCTAGCTGCTTTTAATTTCCTTTTTTTTTATACTTCAGCTGTTCAATCTCAGTGATTAAAAATCATCTTTATCCTTTAAGACTCTGCTCAAATGTTATACAAAACGTACAAAGAAATCTTCCTTCTGCCTCTTTAGGCCTTTAATGCTTATCGACTCCCTGTTGTTGTACTTGTCTTAGCTTCCTCCCTGGAATATATGCTTCTGGAAGGTGTGAATCATGTCCTGTACATATTTGTGTTTCCTGCAGGGCCTGGGACCATTCTTGTCAGAACTGGCCATTCAGGGAATGGCAGATGACTGCATCCCAGAGCCTGTATGGGGCAGAAGGTCTGGGTAGATACGAGTAGTGAGAGAGCGTCCAGGACAGTTGAGCAGTTGATTTCAGGGAAGTATAGGGTGAATGGCAGATACAGGGGCCCACAGGGCGTGGTATGAGGGAGGTTTACTCAGTGAAATGGGTAAAGGTCTCACCTGGGCTTGGTGTCTGAACGCTGAATTTTTGAAAGATCTCAGAGTGGGGTGAGATGGGAACCAGGACTGGGAAAAAACAGGAGTATATGCCAGACACAAAGTTGGTGGGGATGGAGAGGGGTGTGAGGTCAGGACAGAGACCAGTTGGGTGATTAGGTATAAATTAGAGGCTTGGGCAACAAGGAACAAAGTAAGAACGGAGCTCCTCTAATTAGGACATACATTGAAACAGGACCAGGAGTCAGATGACATTGATTTGAACCTGACTTATTACTAAGGTGTTCACCAAGTATCCTTCTGTTTCCCTTCCTTTAGAGGCTAGCCCATTCCTAGTTCAAGGTAAGTGGTTTGGCTTTTTTGTAAAGGGAAAGGAACCTCTCTCTGCCCATAGAAGGTGCTTACTGTATATATTTGCCAAATGAATTCCATTATGATGTTCTGATAATCCCCTCATGGAGAAAATGTTGAACTAAGTTATTCCCTTCTTAGGAATAATTACTAATTTGAATTGATGGAAAATTATCATTTGATTTGTGTTCATCAAATGCTGACATAGTAAAAAGTTGTTCCACGTCAAAACAGATACGTTTTATTTAGTATCTTTTCATATTTTTAATTGCTAGAAGTTTAAAAGAACAATCAAAATGTCAATAATTATTTTAAAAAACATTTAAAGGCCAAACCAGATGGACCAGAAATACATTGTATATTCATGAACTCAAGAAGAGACACATAGGCAGTTAACCTGGGAAGGTACCACCTTATCAAAGGTCTTGAACACTGTGCTCAGAAGATCGACCTTTCCTCTCCTGTGATGTGATTATAAAGAGTTACTTGTACCTTTATGGTTTCAAGTTTTGTTTTTAATAGGGGAAAAAGCTATAGTGCTTTGATACTTCTTTATTTGGTTCTTAGTTAATGGCAGGTCAGGAACTAGCATCAAAATAGAATCAAGGTTATTATAAAGGGGACCTCAGATATATTTGTTAAAAAAATGTATTAAGTTGAGTTTGGTTTATGAGATGTATGAAGAAATTTAGTTTATATTTGAAAATCCAGACTTAAGCGATCCTATACTATACTTTAAAATTACCAAGAAAAAGTAAGATTACCAAGAAGAAGTGCTATTTCTTTCTTTCTTTTTTTTTAAAAATAGATTCCCCCTTTAGCATCCTCTTTTTCCCCCTTTTAAAATTTAGGATTAAGTTAAATTTATTTGTTTGTCTATCTACTCGTTGATTCAGTTTTTAAGGAAACACCCCCAACACCTTTTACCTGTTTCTAGGTAGGTTTTAACCTTGTTTAAAATCCTTCAACTATTGTCTTGAATAATTATCAATCCCTTAGTCTCCTAACTGCGGTTTGGGCGTTGGTGCTTGCTCTGCTGCGTCCTTAGCTCCTGTCTTCCTGCCCTACTTGTGGTGGCCCCGCTCTCCCTGCGTCAGTCGGGACGTCCCTGTCCTCTGCCCGGCCAGCTCGCACAGTTCCTTCAGACGCACCTCGGTGTTTTCTCTGCAGGGCTGGCCTGGCTGCCAGGCTGCCTGGGCATCCTTCCCATCAGCTCTTGTCCTGGCAGTCCCTGCCACGGCGTCTGGTGGCATACTTGTTTCCTGATATTGTAAAGTCTGTTTCTTTGTCTCCCCTAAGAATAACCTGATGGGTTGGAATTACCTCAGTGCTTTTTGTATTCCCAGCCACTGGTAGACACGTTAGCTGTGGTCAAAAAGTGGCTGAATGAGTTTTGGAGAAGATAAGAAAGCAAGCGGATGGGCATCTGGGATGGGCCACAGTCACGGCAGAGGGTCTGGGTAGGGGATATTGTCCTTTATCTCCAGTTCCAGCACGTTTTTCTCTCTACCCCTGTCCCCCACCTTTGAGTAGCTGTGGCTGTTTATTGAAATGGGATGAAATAAAGACATGAGAGACTTCACTTTCTTGCAGATTCTTAGGATGTTTTATTTGTGTCCTGGTGTTTGCTGCCTCATTGAAGGCAGGGGTTTAGATGTCTTTGACTAAGCGTGAAGAGTTGATTCATCTCTCTGTTACGTTTTCTAATTCTTTTGCAGTTGTGACTGTCTCTGTCCTCCTTCATAAGCAGAAGAAGTATGATCATGGGGGTCAGGAGGGCAAACCTTGTCTCATATGGTTTTGGAGGCCTTCTCAAAGCTCTGTGCAAAATACACTTACCTCTGGTCTGCCCTTGTCACTGCAGTGCCAAGATGGCCTCCCACACGGAGCACTATCCAGTCAGTGACTGTCAGAAGGGCGCAGATCCCTCCACTTGGCTTGGGAAGGGAAAGTTGAAATACTCTAAGATACAAGGAAATACAGGTTTTGCCTCAGTTTTAGATAAAGTTACCATAGTGCCTAGTGCTGAAGAGCAAAGGAGAAGAAATATTAACCAGATCAGTGTAGAGTTCAGAGCGCTGCTGTTTACGCCGAGAGTACAGAACAGCTTCCTCCGTTCTCATTCAATGTGCATTTGCCAGAACTACCCAAGTTAAGAACAAACATGGCTTCTTGGTGGGGCGGGGGTGGGGAAGGCCTCACTCACGTGGACCTTGGATGCCTGTGGGAGGCCCGCATGACCTGTCTAGTAGGTAGCTGGTGGTTGCATGTGGCTTGAACACCGCAGAGCAGTCCGGCTGGGGAGCAGCTCTGGGGTCATCAGCGTGGAAGGTGGAAGCAGGTGAGCATGCCTGGGGAAGGTGTGTCAGGGCCTGTCCAGCCTTCCTCACGTAAAAGGGCAGGTTCACTAAAAGGTAAGTAAATACTCAGTGAATCCTGGGAGAAATTAAAAGTTAACTTCTGTGTTGCTGCCTGACTTCAGCTGTAAGTATGACATGTAAGGTATTTCTTGTGAAGACCCAAATAGGCTGTTTCCATCCTTAATAAATCTGTGCTTTTAAAGCCTCTTACTGTTTGCCATTTTTCTGATAAGATTTTATCAGTTCTTTAGTCAGAGGAATGGACTTCTGCAGAGTCAGAAGGTTTCTGAAAACAAAACTGAAGTAGATGTCAATTACATAATTCCATTTTGAGTGTAAGTCTGTAATCACTATTAATTAGATTTTCAGATTTTTTTCCATGAGTCCTTTATGTTTAAAGTCTCACATACAGTCCTAGGTAGCTTCCTCAGCATGCTGTGTTTATTATTGCCACTATTAATTTAAAACAGTCATCCTTGTTCTTTGGGTAGTATCTTCATAAAATCATAGTTTCACATGATGAGTGTGCCAGAGAAAGTACATTTGTTTCTAGTGAATGTAAAAGTTTGGCATGATTTGTAGTGTGTGTTCAGAAGAGCAGGAGAGGACTGCATGGTGGTGCAGCAGCAGTGACATGATGGGCGGTGTTGGCTGAGAAAGTCTGCCCCGCAGCCGCCTTGGTCAGCTTCACAGAATCCGTTTAAAGACTTGTGTGGTTCTGTGGTATGAAGAAGAGTGTAACAGCGATTGAATTTAGTTCCTCAGAAGGTAAATTTTAAAACATAAAGTATAGCCATGATTTACTTAAGTTTGTTGAGAAATCTTTTTATTAAAAGCTAGGACAGTTTTGTGTGACTGTGAGTCAGTGGCTTTTCCTGCTTGCTTCTTCTCCCTTCTTTCTTAATTTTCTGTTAATTTTCATTGCATTGGAAGTCTGTGCACAGTAAAACGGAGGTCAAGCAGCCAAGAGGTCTAATTCTTCTTCTTCTTTCTGTTTTTGAGGGGCGAGGGTGGGCAGGAGGGGGCAAGGCAGGAGTTTTCATAGAAGTAGAGTAACACATGCAGTTTGTTTTGCTAGACACTGATTGTGTCCTACTAACCTAATTGTCCCTTAGATAGACTCTGTTGTTATGACTGACTCAGGTCCTGAGAATGTCGTGGGGCCCTGGGTGTGGGTCAGTGGAGAAGTTCCCTGGCAGGGAGTCCTGCCTTTACCACTGGGCTGTAGGGCTCCTTTCCTTGCCTGGGGTTTAGGAGCATCAAAGGAAGGAAGTGATAGGACATCTTTTAAAACCACTTCATAGTTTACTGTAAACTAGCCTGGAAAGAAATGAGGGTTTTGGAAGTTCAGGAATAATCAGAATATAGAGCAGTGACTGTGGTAGAGCACATGTGCTAAACAAATGAAGAAACAGCAGTTTATAAGCTTTTTTTAAATAAGGATAAAATATAAAATCTGTGTTAATTCAGAAAAATCTATTAAATTTTTCCTTTATTTAAATAAGTGTTTTTTAGTGATGATTTTTCAGTTAGTGAGTGCTTGTTACAGACAAAAGGCTGTTAAAACAAATGACCTTACAATACATAATTCATACTCATTAAAGTGTTCCCAAGTACTGGCTTGTATTCCATGGGGTCTTATCAGCTTTGTTATGATAGAATTCACGACTATGAATTATTTAGTACAAGGAATGCTTTTTATAATCAGATTTGGAAGATGGGTCCAAGCTATTTATCTTAGCTCTTTACGTATGTCAGTCTTTTGCCGTGGATGGTTATAGTTCGGCTACCATGCTTTTTTCTGGTGTTACAGCTGAATGGTTGGCCTAGTGATCACGTGCTTTTGCCAGGCCTTCGTTGTTGCTGTGTGGGTAACTGAATGACAAGGCAGAATGATAAGGGACATTTATTGTGTTTGTAACAGCATCCTGTGCCCACAGTTAACCAAAACAAATGGAAAGTGTCAAAAGCTTTTTTGGACAAATTTCTTTGAAAGGGGTGAGTAAGGATCACTTGTTTTTTTTATCCTCATAGGGAAATTCTTCTGTAACGATAAACAGAAGAAATAATACCATCTTTTATTTGTATTGAACTTTAACCCTTTTGAGAAGTAGTAATACTTCATTCTTCCAGCCACTTGTTTCTGGTAGAAAACTCCCTGTATTTGCCACTCAGGGAGAAGGATTTGGGGCCTTGCTGTGTCACCGCAGGCTGTGTGCTCATCGTGAGCTTTCCTTCAGAGCAGAGCAGTAACTTGTCCTTGATCGTTCAAAAGTGTCAGTAGATGCTCATGTGAATTTGAACTAGTTAGGTCCTGATTGTTAGACCTGTGTTCTTTATAAATTCTCGTTTTCTAAATTTGATTATTTAACAAGTGTTTATTGGACTTTCATATGTACTGGAGGTAAAAAAAAAAAAAAAAAGGAAGAGACAGATTCTGCCCTTAAATAGTAATTGCTTGTGTTGTTA
This sequence comes from Aethalodelphis obliquidens, assembly GCF_003676395.1. NCBI lineage: Eukaryota > Metazoa > Chordata > Mammalia > Artiodactyla > Delphinidae > Aethalodelphis > Aethalodelphis obliquidens. The sequence continues at coordinate 142,724 of NW_020837968.1, read as the reverse complement.
TTGGACCTAGTGAGGTATTGGACCTCAAATGCACAGATAATGGAGTCACTAAAATGCCCTGGGACAAATTACTTAAAGGGGTATTTTATAAAGGTTCACCTGAGTATGAAGCAAGGTTGGCCAGGCAGGCAGGCTAGCTGGGAAGGGTGTTTCAGCTAGGATGGCACACTGTGTCAGAGGCACACAGGCGTGAAAGAGCTGGCCTCTGGAAGAAGTGTCAATGGTTCGTTAAGGCCAGAGTATAGGATTTATATGCAAGCCAGCAAGGCTAAGAAAAGTTTCATTCCTTAAAGGGTTTTAGGCAGGAGTGTGACATATGGAGGTTTTCGTTTGAGATTGATCATTATGGTGGGTGTGGAGAGTAGGAATTACATTACCAAAGTCAGGAAGAACAATTAATTGGTTATAATAGCTGCAAGGATCATGAGAGTCCGGGAGAAGCAGAGAGAGGTTTGGAAGGTAGAATTAATGGGAGTTGGGGACTCGTGCAGGTGAGGGAGTCAAAGGGTCTGTGATGGCCTAGGAACTATATGACTGAGTGGCAGTGCCATTCACTGAGGAGGGAATACAGAGTAGAATGGATTTGAAGTGGTCAAGATTTTAGACGTTTCTGGTTTGGCTAATCAGGCAGAGAGATCCAGCCAGTAGGGTTGGAAATGAGATTCTGGAGCTATTGGTTCATAAATCATCAGTATGTAAGAGGCAGGCTATGTGCCAGATGAAAATGCATAATTATTGATTTAAATAATCAAGGGACTTGCTGTTAAAGGAAACCTGAGCAAGCAAATAAGCAGAATTGCTCATTGATCATTGAGCAAAAGATGTATTTTGTGTGGAAAGGAAAGAAGCAGATAAAATAATTTTCTAATCACACCCTTTATGGTGGTGATTCAGATTGCTAGCTTGATTTATTCCAAGCAGGTAGTACATTAAGTAGAAGTAAATACATTAACCAATAACTGATAAAAGTAAGTCACTGGAACTTGGATCTTCATCCAAGAAATTGGAAGGGATTAACGTGTTCTCTTTAGTATCACAAAATACTGGAAGTAACGGACCCGTTACTGCAGAGAACAAAGCATGGTGTTGTGGCTAAAACAGTGTATACATAGCCAAATTATTGTTCACGTGTGATTAAAAGGGAGTGACGGTTTCAGGGGTAGAGAAAGTGTGTTGCATGTGTGACCTTTAGAAAAAATACTTATAGATGTACTATAGGAGAAAAGTCAAAACTAAGAGTTTGGGAAGGGGCCATCTTTGTACGAAAGCATTGGGAATGAGCACTGGAGCAGATTAGATGTAAAAGCAGGACTAAACAGGTGTTATTCAAGGCTGGAAATAGTACAAAATGCCAGGGATAACTTGGATAGGCTATGGCTATAAAACGTATAATCTCTGGAGATGGAGCATTAGGGGAAAAGTAACGGCATGATCAGTCCTTGGCTAGCCTGGATCGGATTGTGCATCATAAGATGGATTTTACTTTTCCCTTGATGATCAGCCAAAAACTGGTTAGTGGAGGACTTAAAAAAACTTGGACGTCACCATTAGTAGAATTTAAAATAGGAGGGGATATATGCTTTCTAAGTAGCTGGACAGGATTAAAGCAAGCAAACATGGTTCATACGGCAAGAGATGAAACAACAAACCAAACAGGAAGGAAACAAAAAACAAGACTCTAGAAGACAAATACCAGTGAAACAATTTACATTAAATGTGTTTAACGTGTTAAATGTGTTAAATGTATTAAATTTCTGTTTTAAAAGATGGACTCAACCTAAAAAATAATCCTCAACTGTGTCCTGCTTTCAAAAGATACTTAGAACAAAGAAACATAGAAAGGTTAAAAATAAAAAGGTAGGCCAAGATTTGTAAGGAATACACAACAGAAAACACAGAAGGTTAAGAATAAGGATTCCAGAGTAGAATTGAATGAAAAAAAGAAAAGCACTGAAGACAATAAAGGACAGTTTTAAAAAAATTGACTCACTGTAATCATTAGCAGACCAGTAACTATGAAGAATTGAAGTTATATGAGCTGCCTTCACAACAGACTTCTAAGCCCAGTTTTTATATTTTCACTTCATAAAATTAAATGAATGGGAATCTTCTGATTCATGTTCTTGAGTTAGTATATTCTTAATACCAAAAATTGGACCAAACATTTAGATAAAATATCAACCAAGCTATGTTTAACAGATTACCAGAGTTCTCCAAGAGATTAATGGAAGTTCTGTGGAAGAATTTTGTGGCTAGACAGTTTTGGAAAAATCTGTCTAGGGTACCATTTTTGAGGGTCACAGTGCACTTTTTAGCATATTAGGGTCCCCGAGAAGTCTAGCCCAGTATTTGTTTAGCCCAGTATTTTGCAGATACCTTTGATGATGGATCTCTCTCTGTCTCTCTGTTTTGGTTGTGGAATACCAATAACAACTTAGGGGAATCCGGTGTTTTAAAGAACAGAGTTTGGAAAACACTTCTGAATATTGGTGTACATTCTGTAATAAAATTAAGACTAATGGAACAGTTGAGTCAGTCATTCATTAATCAAGGAGGGTTTATCTGAGCATATAAAGGTGGTTTCATAGAAAAGAAAAGATCTAGTTATATGATTCATTACCTTGTTTGGTTCAGTAAGAAAACTTGTATGATAAGCTTACTAGAGCAGAAAAGCATTTGATATCATTTGATATCTAACCCTTCCTTTTTTACATTAAAAAAACTTAGAAAATTGGGAATATCGTTTGATATGGAATATGGTCAGTATCATAATTTGTTGCAATTTCATAGTTCGTCCTTATTCTTATCTGCTATATTTTAAGCTCTTTGAGAGAAGGAAATAATAATTAATTTTTACATTTTTTTTGTCACCCAGTCTAATATAGGACCTTGTGTTTTATGCATTCTGTTGCGATTTGTTAATGAAAACATTATTTGGAAGTGTATCCTTATGTAGTTTTTAGATCAAAATGGATTATAGTAAAAAATGATCTTTTTCTTTATGCCAAGTATTTTTTAAGTGTGAAATACATGATTTTTCAAAATGGAAATAGATACTCTTCAGGATGGGCCTCTTTATGTTTGCTTTATTCATTTGCCTAGCAAGCCTTGAATACTTAAGGTGAATTTAAATTTTGTCTAACAGTTAAGTGACAGGGAATTTTATAAAGGTTCTTGAACAGTAAAGGGGTATTATAAATACTGTTTTTAAAAAGGATTATCCTGGCCAGAAGGATTATCCTTGGTAAAGCAGGATGCGTAAGGAAGACTCCTATAATGGCAGAAGTGCTCATTTAGGAAAAGCAAGGGATTTGGGGACCCGAGGCCGGCTCAGAACTTTCCAGGATGTGGTTGGGTTTTGAGCTAAACACAGTTTTTCTGTGGTCTTGAGGATTGCATTCCAGCCCATGAAACCCTAGCTGTGAACTGTGGCTTTACAGAGCTTGAGAAAATTTTGTTTGTATGCAGATTTCTGCAGTCTTTCGATTTCCAGGAAGAAGCCACAGTTACTCAGGGCTGTGTGTGTGTGTGTGTGTGTGTGTGTGTGTGTGTGTGTGTGTGTGTGTGTGAGTGTGTGTGAAGAGACACACAATAGGCTGAACTTAATACTGATTTATAGGAGTCAGGAAATCTGAATTCTATTATTTTCTCCTTGTATAATCTTGGATAAGTCATATAACTTGCCTCTTTGGAGTTTTCTCACCTGTAACCTGGAAATTATTCCCCCCCCTCACTCCACTGTGATGTCTTGAGAAGGTGCCTGTGGGAACTTTTTAAAAATTACAGGGCTTCTCCTGTGTCACAGTGGTTAAGAATCCACCTGCCAGTGCAGGCGACACGGGTTCGAGCCCTGGTTGGGGAAGATCCCGCATGCAGTGGAGCAGCTAAGCCCGTGAGCCACAACTACTGAGCCTGCGCTCTAGAGCCCACAAGCCACAACTACTGAGCCCATGTGCCACAACTACTGAAGCCTGTGCGCCTAGAGCCCGTGTTATGCAACAGGAGAAGCCACCGCAACGAGAAGCCCACGCACTGCAACTAGAGAAAGCCTGAGTGTAGCAACGAAGACGCAAGGCAGCCAAAGATAAATAAATAATTTCAAAAAATTACAAAACTGTAAGTGTAAGATGTCAGTAAAGCATATTCATACTCATTTTGCTGGAAGAGGACATATAAACAGAATTTGGAAACCCTAAAAATCATGGCAACAAGGAAACATGAAGATCTTTTTTCTTTTGGATTTTCAGGTGAAAATTAAGCATGCAGTTAAAACTAGTATTTAAAAGCCTTTCTGTTACAGAGAGAAAATTAATAATACAGTTGTGTCATAATTTAGAATCAGTATTTACATTGCTAACATTTTGTTACTTATTCTAAAGTGATTTGTTCAGTGTATACCCTGAAGTCTGTTGTTTTAACTGTATAGCTAGATGAAAATATGGCAGAAGAGGTTTGCATGAGCTTTCTTTTCCTTTTAACGGTTTGCTTGAGGAATGGGCAGGCTTTTCTTCACTGGACAGACGGTAAAGGGAGGACATTGAGTGGATTTCCTAAGCTTCCATTTGCTGGACAGTGACAGAGTCAGGGCTAGAATTCATAATTTTTGTTGTTACCATATTTTCTCCCTTTGGCTACAGCATTTTTTTGCTGATAATTATGACTTTGTAATAATATTTGATAATCATAATAATCTTTTAGGAAGATAGTCCAATGGTGTGTGCCTTTTGCTTATTGATTTACAGATTCACAGTAAGAAGACACAGGGAGTATTTTCTATAAGAGGACATACGATTTTTTCTTTGAAACAACAAATTCTCAGGCTTATTAAATAAATTACATTCATATAGTCATTTACAAATGTGTGAATTAGTAATGGCCTTATAGCTCACACATTTTTCAATGTTGATTCATAATAGGACAAACTGTATAAAGTACTTCATGAAATGATGCTCTAATATGCATTCATAAAATGATTTTTTTTTTAATGTAAGAGAAATATCTATATGGGAAAGGTTAAAAGGGGATAAGTTATGAAACTGAGAATGTCATCTATTTTATATGGTTTTTCCCATTAACTTTAAACACATGATAGGTCCCTTGTACCTTGAGGTAAATAATTATAAATTGGAATCTTAGAGCATCACATCATCTTTAAATAATTCAGAAACAGTAACAAACCCAGTAGCATTAACTTAGTTTTTTTTGTGAGGTCAGCTGTGTACTTGAAATGTCATTCTAAGCAAATAAAAACTTTCGCTTCTTGGTATTTTAGATTTCAGATTAATTGGCCACTGACTGTTTCTCAGTAGTGTTTTATTCCGTGAAGACTTTCATGAAGGGATCTTAGGGATGGCTCAGGCATCCTAGGGAGGCTCTTCTCGGGGGCGGGGACTGACCTGCAGCAGCCCAGGGTTCCTGGCTCAGAGGGAACTGCTCCAATTTATGCAACGTGACTTATTTATTTCAGAGGAAATTAGAATTTGGCGGATGTTTGAGACTGGAAGGGACTTTGGAAGTCATGTCCTCCAGTTGTATTTGATATTTTAGGTAACTGAGGCTGAGAGCGTTAAGTGAGATGTTACAAAGACCGTGCTTGGTGCAAGTGGGTTAAGTTGTATTCTGCGTATCATATTCAAGTGCTTTTCTTCCACTGTTATTATTTATGTTCGTGAGAATCTCCTTGATAACATCACTGAAGAAGTAAACAGAAACAATGAAGTTCTAAACTTGTAGGGTTGTAGGACTCTTACATTTCATTCAGTGCTATAACAGAAGAAAGGATTATTTGAGAAATTTCACCTAGATGGTGGACTAATCCACAAGTTGTACTTAAAATATATTTTGTTAACATTTAACAAAATGTTGTAAAGCAAATCAGTTTCTTAAAAATGACACGTGAAAGGGACAGCGCTTTAATTGAAGTAAAGACCTCATTAAACTTTGACAATTAATGAAATAACTACGTTTGTTAGGACACTGGGTTTTGTGTTAATATATCTTTGACATATTAAACAAAATATAGGTAGATGTTCTTCAAGTTTACCTCTGTTTGATGGAAGTAAAGAGTGAAATCATCAAAAGGTGGGCAACAGGGAGAAGTCTGTATCAGGACAGCAGATTAGTCAACTTCTATGTAGTTGACTGTAATGGACGTTTTTGATGGCAAAACTGTAAATCCCAGGAGATACAGAGATGTGCATAATTTGATTGCCAACTTTCAGTTAGGAAGGTGTTCTTGGACATACATTAATAATGGTTTTGCCATTCTTGAGTTTTCTCTTTTGTTTAAATATTAAATAATAAGTAGGTCTATTTGGCCTCTGTTTCCAAGCGGACAGGCTTGTTTTAATCTCTTAGGCTTTGACCTGGAGAGGCAACAGTTGTGAATAAGTGTGTGTGTGTGTGTGTGTGTGTAAGAGAGAGATGGACTTGTGTTTGCCTGCTTTCTTATTACAGCCTAAGATTCTGATCATGGATTATAACTTGGTTTTCTGGTTGGTATTCTTGCTGCCACGCCTGCAGTTTTGATTTCTGTATGTATTACAAGTAGTTAAATAATATGAAAAAAACATGCAGGGATTTTAGGGTTATTTTTTGGAAATACCTCTGTTCCTTGTTCCATGCTATCTACTTAGGGACTTAAACACACTTATTGTTTTGATAAAATAGAATCCAGCTGATAAGCAGTGGTTATTCACTGTATCTTGTGAAGGCGTATTGTGGAAGAAGAACTGTGCTGGATATGATGGGAGATTCAGAGGAATCTGCTACAGCCTTTGTCACCAAGGATTTTATAACCCTGACCGATGGTGTCATTGACAATGTGAGGAAGGCCCTTAGTGCCTGTAGAGCACACCATAGTGTCAGGCTACTGCAGGGACATCAACGGACAGGGGGTCTCCTGGGGTTTGGGTGGACTCCCCCGAGGCCCCAGGGAAGCAGAGGGGTGTGTGCTGGGCTGTGACTGGAAGCTGTTGCGGTAGGCGAAATTAGGGTTTCTAAAGGTCAGAAATGGGCCAGTTTGGCAAAAAGAGTGCGACATGAGGCTCTGATTCATTCTGTCTATGGCTGCCAAAGTGGTATTCGTAAAATGGAAAACCAGCTCTAACTCTTCGTCTGAGAACCAGCCAGTCTTCCAAGTCTGCGTTGAGTAGCCTGAAACTTGAGCCTTCCCTTGACTTTCCATCGGCTGCATCTCTGGCAGCTGCTTCTGAGGCCTCTTCACTGGGATGTGAGCTCTTCAATGGAAGGCTCCCTTTGTTGTTCATCTTTTTATCCTTAGTACCTGCCTGCTTCAGAGAAGGAAGTCAGTACATTGCTGTTGAATAAATAGGGGCCTGCAGTTCCAGGCTAAGGAATTTGGACTTTATTCTAAAAATGGTGGAGAACAATTAGAAATTTTTAAGCAGAACGATGATATAGTGAAGGTATTCTAGGATGATGAATGCAACTGATTATTATGATGCTAGCTAGCCTTCTCAACATTATACTCTGAAATGCTTCTGACTTATGGTGAATACACATTTGTAGTCCTAGACACTTGTGGTAGTTAATCGATGGAACAAATCCCTGCTGCTTTTCTTATTTTACTCTAAATTAGCATTTAGAGTCAGTTTTAACCACTGCTTTTTAAGTTCACCACAACAAAGCAGGATTAGGTAGGCTTTATTTTTTCATTCATTTGGCAAATACTTGAATGTCTGCTTCGTGCCCATTGTGTTCTAAGCATTGGGGGACACATAGCGTGTGATTCCAGTAAGCAAAAATCACTCCTAGAGTGGTTCAAAAATCGTATGAAGAGAACATAAATAGAAACAGTTTCCTTTTCTCTGTTTCATATTTTTCTAAAGGACATCAGAAATCTGGGAGTGTAGGAACCTCCTCTGGACTTCCTTGGACATTGTGTGTATTGGTGATACCTGGACCATTTAACAGTTTGATGCTTAATTAACAATAACTTTCAAGTGATTTAATAATGAGATATGCACATGCCAGATTTTAGTTCTTAGGAAATGTGTCAGTGTTACTGGTGCTTAGTACTCATTGATTACTCACAATATACGAGGTGCTCTAACAGAAAGCAAGGTTTTGACTTTATTCACTGGGCAGTTTTCACAAATGGTAAATACAATATAAATAAATGTGCATAGTATTTCACTTACTTAGGCATCGGAGTCCTTTATAATAATCTATGACTTTAAGTGCCCCCTTTGAAGGAGTGGATGAATAAGCACTGTAGAGTTCTGAACTTCATTTCTTCAGTTGATAGGCTTGACTTTTTTCCCGTCAGCCTATTTGACTGAGAGACAGTTTTTACATGGCTTTATTGGAAAATTCATATATATAATAATTCCAATTTTAAATAGTCAAACTGCTTATATATTCATAAAACTTTCATTATTTTTCCAGATCATTCAAAAATTTAGAAGATTTGTGACTAATGGTTGACTTAAGGATTCTTAAGTGAAATTTGGGTTTGTGTTGACAGCAGTTTTACCAACTTTAGAACACATACACACAGAACACGATGTCAACAGTAATAACAAGATTATCCTTATCTCCACTAATATAATGACAAAATATTCTAAGCCAAAATAGAACGTTACTGGTGGTTTGGGGAAAGTCCAGTGACAATACGCTTTTGAAAGGTACTGGGAAAATCCGTATTAAAAACAATGTCTTCACTGTTCTATTTTCAACATACAAACAAGCACGCCTGTGAAGACCGGGGTGTGTTAATGGGGGTGCCCACTTCTCTCTGAGGCGTTTCTTTTACTTAGCAGGAAGAGAGAAGCTTTTTGCTTAGTGATTCTGTATTTTAACTTAGTTCTGTCATGAATGGGAACTGTGTCCATCAGTTGAGATAAGCCAGGTTTTCTGGCGGATATTTTGTTTTAAACAGGTGTTATTGGTGATTGCCTCATTTTATGTATGGTTCAGCTTTGTGAAACTACTTAAGACGTAAAATTTTCACTTCATACTCCCCTGGGAGGGAGGAAATGAATTCTCCCAATTCAGAATGTTCCTTGGTAAAGCTTTCTTGATGGGTCTATTAAAGTCTTGTTCTCAGTTATAGAACTAAGAATCTCATTCCTTTTTTTTAAAAAAAAATAATTAATTAATTAATCTTGGCTGCATTGGGTCTTCGTTGCCGCGTGGGCTTTCTCTAGTTGTGGCGAGCGGGGGCTTCTCATTGTGGTAGCTTCTCTTGTTGCAGAGCACAGGCTCTAGGCACGCGGGCTCGGTAGTTGAGGCGCATGGGCTTAGACGCTCCGCAGCATGTGGGATCTTCCCAGCCCAGGGCTAGAACCTGTGTCTCCTGCATTGGCAGGCGGAAGAATCTCATTTCTTGAATTATGTGATCTGATATTAAAACAGTAGAAGTGTAAGAAATGTGGTGTCTTGACATATTGAAGGTTGCAAGCACCTCTGACCATCCATGAAGTGGAGCCTTTCTGTATGTAATGAGTATGAGGGACAGACAGAACCCAGACAGAACACCTCCCATGTGGAGGGGCACTGCCTGGAATTCCTCCTCTGTCCCCTTTCTTCCCCTTCTTTCACCCCCTCATTAAATGAACTCCCGCTTATCCTTGAGGCCTCAGTGGGAAGAGTTCCTTGACAGCCCCCTCCCCCGTTTCCCCCAAACTCTGGTATATGCTCCTTTATCACCTTGCCTTTTTCACCTGTCAAACTAGCCATCACAGGGACCCTTTCTAACTAGATTGCAGGCTCCCTGAGGGCAGCGTCCGTGTCCGTTCTGTGCAGGATATACGCCCAGTGCCTAGTGTAGCACCTGCATATAATAGGCCCTTAATAAGCAGTGTTAATGTGGTGACGACGGAGATATAAAGGTACTCAGAAATACTTAATCAGTGTCAGTGAGGATCTGTGTCAGCGGAACTGGGTGAAACACATCTAGTCAATCTGAAAATAATAGAGGAAAAAGTCGGTGTGATATGTGGACTGCCCAAAATTGAAAAAGTCATATTATGTTAGATTAGATTTATAATCATACTGACTTGCTTCGCCTTGTGGATTTAAACGAACCTGAAAATAAATTGACCAGGGCCTTCCTCCCAATCAGCTGCACTTGTTTTTTATTTCTACCCTAACTACGCAGCTGTCTATGCATCCCTTGTGCTCAGTTGACGGCTAAATTGTCTTCCTAACAACTAATCTTGGGTTTGTAGCACATGTGACTGTGCCTTGCCTTACTGATCAGGTTCTCCTCAAAAGTTCAACATTGTGTCTGATTTCCATGTTTCCTTTCTTGGAACAGGTGGCTCTAGGGTCTCAGGGATTTGGAAACTATTTTTGTTATTGTTTACTGCTTTGCGTAGTGACCTTTTGATAGCTGCTGAGTTGTGGGAATAGGTTTGATAGTATAAATATAACAGGAGCATATCTCAAAGAGATTTTTTTCTTTGTTTTTAAAATGTTCTTTTCCTTAATTATATCCAAACTGATTTAAACGTTAAAAACAATTATTCTGAATTTTTCTCACACCAATGAGAGTGTTGAACTGAGTACAGAACATACGTGTGAGCAATACACACTGAAGTATAAGTTAATTTATGTGTATGGTTTTTCTTGTAATCTTAAAAATTGAGACCAGTGTATTTGTGGTAACTGTGAAGTGTCACCCACGGAACCAGCCTTAGAAAGCTGTAAATTGTGGAATTTGCTAAGGAAACAGATATCTTCTTCAGGGAGTCTGAATTATGGTTGTTTTTCTGCACATTGTATATGATACATGCTTAAGGTTTAACTACAAATTGGTGAGGGAATGATGAGGGATGAAAGGGTCCAGAGGGGGGAGAAAGGTAGTCTTGTTACTTGTTTCAATAGAAACAATATTGGCATAAAAAATTATGTATAAATATATAAAGCTGGGTTTTGTGAAAAGAAAGGACTCGTTCAGTTTGATTGGTGATTGGTTGCTGGTCGTCTTCCAGATAACTTGTCATTTCTGTTTCAATTTCCTGAGGCCATACCGTTGGGTGCATACTGAAATATTGAACGTGAAAATGAAAATCTATAAATCATTTTCTTTGTTAAAACATGTACGCAGAATCTTGGCCCTAGAAGATGACCTTATGAGAGAATTTATGCTGCGATTCTTTAACGAGCTAGAAGATTTATGCCACCGGATCACCTTTCTAATGGTCATTTTATTTAAACTTATGGTCAATATGTTTAGAACAGTAAACTGATTAATGGAAATTATTTTTATATGTGAAAGGATGTATTTGAAATTATTTCCATAGCTATTGAAATATTGTCTTCTTAGTTTTCTGTTTAGTAATGAACTCAGATGTCAAGGCATATTGGGTGTGTGTTTGGTGAAATAGAACATTAAATCCATCGAAGTTAATATTCTGATTTGTTGAACTCCCTCTTACCTTTACAGTTTCCTTTAAAGGTGTGAAATGCCAAGATACTGTGTGAAGAACAGGTGGTGGTTGTTTTATCCTGTTTCTAGTATTGTTATTTGCTGGCTGTCATGCAGGCCCAAAAGGAGTCGGTGCTAAGACTAGAATAAACGACAAAGCGAGCGAGCAAGAAGCTTGGCCTGCTCCGACTCTGAGGGAGCTGAAAGTGGATGGGGAGACGTGATTAGAGCCCAGCGGTTCATGAGAGCACAGCCACCAGCGGGAGCGCCAGCATAGCCGCGTTGGTGCTTTTGCCCACGGGTCCCAGGGAGGAGGAGAGGGGCCTGGGTGGTTGCTGTGCTTGCATTGCGTTCTGGCTCGTAACTCCGGAACCCAGGGCTGTCATTTGAAATAGACATTTGAAAATTTTGCTGTTTTTGGTTAGTTATGATGTAATTAATCCCTGATTGTATGAACCAATATCTTATACTTCGATTAGTTATATTTAAAGCACAATTGAGAGAAGTAGATACTTGCATCTTTCAAGTTAAAAGGACTAAGGATTCCTCCTAACTGAGTGGAGTGAGCAGTCGTAGGACGCTGCTGAGTAGGCTGTCATAGCTGTCAGGTGGATGTTAGGTCGCACTTTGCATTGTTAATACTGCTTTTGGTTTTTATAACCTCTGGTTGAAAATTCTTTCCAGGGAACAATTTTTATATAGAATTTCAGTCTGGGAGAAAACATCTCATGACTCACAGACCTCTTTAAACTTTCAGACTAATGTTAAAGGCTTTTAAAGTGAAGGCAGATTTTGTTTCAGAATATTTCAAAATATTTATTCTTTTGGGACCAACAACTTAAAATTATTTTATTCATTCCTTCAGGGGCTGCATTCTTCTTAGTATTATGCTCAGAATAGCTTCCAAGCTCGGATGATACACTTTCAGAAATTCGAAAAGGTAACTACTCGGTTAAACAGCATTTAGTCGATTTTAAGAAGTTGTTAGAATGAATAAGGAATTTGTATATTAACTGATTTAAAAGTTAAACTTCACTTTAGTTTCACTGATTAAAAAAAAAAGAGGGGAAGAGTATCATTATTTTGTGTTTACTTAAATTATTTGTTTTGTATTGCTGTATAAACTAATATGTTAATTTAAGAATACAACACTGTATTAGACAGGGTTCTCCAGAGAAACAGAACCAAGAGGATACACATACAAACACACACACACACCTCTCTGTATATGTGGTTACCTTAACCTGTGCAACTAGCCGTGTATCCAGCTGTATACATACATACACACATCAGATACACATGTATAAAGAGATTTGTGGTAAGGAATCTGCTCACGCGATTCCAGAGGCTGGGGTGCCCCCAGATCTGCCACCTGCAAGCTGGAGACCCAGGAAAGCTGGTGATGTAGTTCTAGTCCAAGTCCAAAGGCCCCAAAACCAGGAGAAGTGGTGGTGTAAGTTGTAATGTAGTTACGAAGGCCTGAGGGCTAGGAGTGCCAGTGGTGTGAGACCCAGGCCAAGGGCAGGAGAAAACCGACATTCCAGCTCAGCAGTCGTCCAGAGAGAGAGTTCCCCCTTGCTCCGCCTTTTTGTGGCATTCAGGCCCTTGATGGATTGGATGCTGCTCCCCCATGTGGGGAGGACAGGCTGCTTGGAAACACTCTCACAGAAGCTCAGAAATCATGTTTAACCAAATATCTGGGCACCCCATGACCCAGTCAACTTGACACATAAAGTGAACCATTCCAAACACCACGGATAATTCTTTCCTATGCTCTTAGTCATACTATTTCCAGAAGTGCTTGTACTGTACTTGAATCAGATGAGACAGAGGAAAATGTTTTGATGAAAATATTACTTTAGCCTTAAGTTTCCTTTTCCTGAAGATGCATAAAAAATAGCCAGGGATCCCTGTCGCCCACCCCCAACTACTGTCAGAGTTGACGTCCAAATCCACTGTGAAACTTAGGAATTGGGTCCGTTTCAGGGTTGTCGTCTGGGAGCATACTGTCATGTCTCAGTCAGTTGCAATAGACAGACTCTTGAGACTCCTCTAAGTTTCAACATACCTCCATCTTCCTAAGTCAGAGTATTCTGGTATTTTCTCCCAAGACAGGCAAACCAACTCAAACTGTCAGAGTGGTGGTGTTTTTATACCATTATTTTTCTTTAATGCTTTTTAAATGACTTAAGCTTTAACAAAATGTATATTTATTGAGTTTGCTATTTTATGGATTGCTAGAATTAAAATATGGTTTTTCTAAATGAATAATTATCAATTATACATTTAGAAATTTAGTATTTTTTTCTAGAAATGTTTTGTTTTGTTCTGTATTTCCACCATTTATTAGAAGATTGGCCCAAGAAGAGAATGACTATTTTATTTCCAACAAGTGAGATTTGTTAGAATATTGACTTTTCTAAATCAGTGAAAGGTTTTTGCTGTGTTTTCTATTAAACAGTAAAGGGGTAGTCATAAATTTTATATAGTATTTATCATTTTTATATTTTTAAAACGTGTTTAAAAACAAGTCGTAACAGAGATCAAGTTTAACAGAGATCACTTCTGTTTTAACTAAGTGGATTAGGAACCCTCAAACTGGGAAACTAGCACATGGAGGGGTCCTAGGCTGTTATTCCCCTGGGAAGGGGGTCTTTTGGCAGAAGTGAAATGCTCTTTCCAACATGCCCTGAGCATTCTTGTGTGTGTCTTTTGGGCACGTAGGAGGGCAATTGGGAGGTACTAGGGACATTGTCCTCCAAATATTCCCACCTACAGTATATGAGAGTTCTAGTTGCTCCATATCTTGGTTTTATTTTGCCAGAATTTAAAGTTTTTAGCCTCTCCGATGGGTATGAAATAGTACCCTGTTGTTAGTTGAATTTGCCTATCTCTGATCTTAAAATGCTGAGATTGCATATTTTTTCAAATGCCCTTCTGAAAATTACTTGTTCGTGTCTTTGCCAATTAAAAAAATTGGATTGTCTTGTTTATTGAGTGCTTCACAAACCCTAGGTATTAGGTCTGTGTTGGTTATATGTATTACGAATATTTTTTTCCTGGTCTATGAATTTTCTGCACTTTTTCAGTTGTCTCCCTTGATGAACGAACATCATCGAGCTTATCAGTGTTTCATAGTTGTATCTTTTATCCTGAAGTATATTTCCTTCTACTTTGATGTCATGAAGATACTTGTCTATTTTCCTCAAAAGTTTTACTTTTCTCATTTAGGTCTCTAGCCCACTGTGTGTAGTGGAAGGTGGTGGTCCCCTACTTATGTATGTACACATGTAGTGCCTGTTCCGTCACATATAAAGGTTTCATACGGGAGTAGTTCCGTTTCTGGGCTGTAGTTCTGCTCTGCTGGTCTTTGTTTTTTCCTGCTTCAGTTACACTTTCAGTAAGTCTTGATCTCTGTTTGGGAAAAGCCCTTTGCCTTGGTGGTGTTTCTCAAAAATTTCTTGGCTATTTTTGGCTCCTTTTTCTTTCATAATTCAGAATTAGTTTCATAGACATAACAAATACACAACACATTTTTTCAGGAATTTGTCCATTTCATCTAAGGTTTTAGATTTACTGAGAAAAATTATTATTTTTGTATTCTTTCCCCCGACACTTATTCTTCTGGATTTGTAGTTATTCTTATATTTTTATTATCTTTCTTTTCACTTTCCTTTTTTCTCGATCAATGTTGCCATAGGTTTGTCTATTTTTATTAATTTTTTTTTTTTAAGAACCAGCTTTTGGTTTTGTGGAGTATTACTGTCTTTATTTTCTATTTCATTTATTCCTGCTCTTTTTAAGTTATTGGTATGACTTGGAATTTTATTGGATGTGGGGCAGACAGGGCTGAATGAAGGATTACTCCATGGTTTCCACTGTAGGGACGAAGTGGATGGTAGTGTTTAAGGGTTGAAGTGAAAATAGTTGGAATCAGTTCGTGGGGAAGTCATTGAGTTCACTTTTGTATAGCAAGCTTGCAGTGGAGATGCTTAGAGGAGAAGCTGGACCTGAAGTAGTCATTTCGGTATTTGCTTATTGATAGAGATAGTCAGTGGAGAAGAGTGGGAAGAGGGAAAGACAAAATGCTTGTAGGTCAGTGGGAAGCCTTCCTGGCACAACAATACCACCACCATCCCTATTTCCATTTAGTTTAAAAACCTCTGTACTTCCAAGAATAGTTGTGCGTACATTTGCAGTAATGTACTAATATTTGCAGATTCCACAAATATTTCCACATGTTTATTTCCACAAACGCCCCTATGTCACATCTCAGAGCCCCATTTCTTCCCAGTCTGGATCCTGACCTCGGAATAGCAGTCTCAGCAGAACTGATGATCTGCTACCCCGACAGTTAGTCTTGGGCCCAATCTTTGGCCCTTTCTGCTGACTGCGGACGATGAAAGGAGCCTTCTTAACTTTTCATGTGACCTCAGATCACTCTCAGTTTTCATCCCCTACCATTCGCTGACTGACCCCAGCAACAGCTGATTCCATAGTTCTTGCAAGTCACTACTTCCCATCAGCCTCTCATCAGGTGGGATTACTCCACCTGCCAGTAAATTTCCTTCAGCTGGTATTGCATCCCACTGCATGACTAGTGAAAGTTTTAACCATCGCACTATTACTCATGCGAGGGGCTGTCTGTGCTTCACCTGTCGCCTGTGATCCAGGTGCAGAATCCCATCTTTGAGACTGCTTTCTGGACCACTCCTACTGGCAACTGCCATTGGCCAAATTCTTCAGAAAACAGACTCTGAGATCTGCATGCGTGGCCTTTTTTTTTTTTTTTCTGTATAATGCTTTTGGGAACAACACCTGGGAGGAAGCAGGATGGTCAGTGGAGGTACTTAACTGCAGTGTGGTTGCAGCAGAGGCTTCAGCCAATCCCACGGGAACGTTCCAGGGCTGGACTGGCCCTTCGGGATGGTCCCAGGTTGATGGAGGAGTCTGGACCTTTGTATGACCATCTACGGAGGCAGCTGCCTCGAGAGGAGCTCAGGTGTGAGCCCTCAGCAGCCGTCACTCCTGCAGCTCGAGGGACCAGCTCCTGACCTGGAGGCTTTTAGACTCTCTTCTTTCCAGTGCACGCATTTCATACCACTGATATTAATTAGTTAATTGTGTGGTTTAACTCTTTTCTTTACCTACTGCGTTTTTGTTTTTTCCTCTGCTAGTTCTGTTTGCTGCTGAGAGAGGTGTTTTAAAACCTCCAACTCTTGATTGTAGAATCGTGTGGGGTTTTTTTCCTTCTAGTTTTATCAATTTTTTGCTTAATAGATTCAAGCTATGTTATTCAAATATAGGATTGTTGTGCCTTGTTGAATTGTACCTTTCATTTTTATAAGATATTCCTCCTTTTAATAATGCTTTTTTGTCTTTAAAAGCTACTTTGTCTAATCTAGAGTTACACCAGCTTTCTTTTTGACCATTGTCATGTAGTATTTCTTTTTCATTCTTATAATAAATCTTTTTGTGTTCTACTGTATATGACGTATCTTACAGACAATTCAGAATTTGTGAGTGTCTGGTCTGATCAGTTTTGTCTTATAATTGGAGCTAATAGTTCATTCATTTACATTTAAATGCCATTACTGAAATATTTGGATTTAAGCCTATCATTTTATTATTTATTTTCTACTCTTCCAGCTGGTCTTTGTTGCTCTTTTGCCTTCTTTCTTGCCTGCTTTGTCAATCATTCCATTGTTGTTGTTGCTGTTTCACCCCTGCCCCATTACCTTGCTAATTATACTCTTTCAGTGCTCTGTTGAAGAATGCCAGGGAGATTTCAATGCATCTCTGACCTCTTAGAGTCAGCATTAAATTAGAACTTTTATCACTTCATGGGCAGTGCATTGCTTCTTTTTATAGATATCAGTTTTCTGGTGAAATTCTCTGTATTTTCAACTAATTTACAGAGCATATTAATCATTATTTTAAGGTTTTTTTCTGATGATTCTAAAATCTGTTTCACTTTTGGGACTGTTTCTGTTATCCACTCCCCACCCCCTTTTTTTTCAGGTTGTATGTCTGGTTTCTTGGCCAACCTGGTGATTTTTATTGCACAGCAGATCATAGAGGCCCTGAATGGTGTCACCTTCTCCAGAGAGGATTTGGTTTTCTTCTGGAAGGCGGTCACCTTTCACCTTGATCCGTGGAGGTTGGTCTGTCCTGGGTCTTGACTGCTGCCTCGGGTGCTCACTTAGACCTCTGCCCCATAGCAGTCTCTGAACTCCAGCTTTGTCACCCCAGCACCTCGATTCTGCCAAAATCGCTTGTTTGGCTTCTTAAGCTGTCAGCAACTGCTTTCTCTTTGGTTTTTTGGATTATTTGTGATGCTAGACTTACTGGCTGCCTTCCCTCGATTTTGTACTTGTTCATGTTGAGTTGTTGTGATCCATAGAATTTTTGATAGCGATTCTTGCGGTCTGTGATGCACAGGCTATGTTTTATTGTTTATAATTTTATTAATTTGTGGGCTTTTTAGTGGGAGAGGGTTGTATTTGCATTCATTGTGGTGAGGAGGGAACAACAGAAGTGTAAATTAAATTAGTGAATCCCCCCAGAATTAACCCCATAGGGTGTATCTGATTTAGTGTCGTTAGGATAGCCACAAAATAGTTCAGTCTTACTTTAGCTTAAATTTCATGGGCCTGTGTCCTATTTTATCTCATTGATTCATTTCATACACTTGATAAACCCAGAGTATGTAGTGCATGCAGTACTCAATGGGAATGGCAGGCTCCAAGTTCAGCAGAGATGGTTTCACATAAAAAGGGCCAATGAAATATCTCCTGGGTCCCAGATTTTCACTGGGCCAAAATGTGACAAACACTGCTTCACATCAAGGGTGGGCAGACTATGGCCTGTGGCCAAATATGGCCCTGACCCATGTTCTGAATAAAGTTATATGCGAGCACAGCTGCTCCCCTCCTCTGTACGTGTTCCACGGCGGCTCTGCCATTAGGGTCGGCTGGCTGCAGCAGACACTGTATGGCCTGTGAAGCTGGAAATGTTTGCTCTGTGACCCTTTGCTGAATGAGTTGGCTGATCCCTGCTTTAGATTGTCATACTTCAGTGACTGAATCCTTTTATAGAATCCATCATTAATATGCTAAGAAATTGGCCACCGCTTAAAAAAAAGGCTGTTCTCTCTCTCTTCTTGCCTGCTGTTCTTCCTTGATTTTTAGAATTGCTTCTGCTCCCATCTCTCCTCTCTCTGGAACCTCACCCTGTTGATCATCTGCTGGGAGAAGGCAGGTGACAGAGGTGGGTGGGGTTTCTGCCCCAGGGACGTGCAGACCTTGAGGAAGCAGCAGGGCTGGGAGGTGCGCCTTCCCTCTCAGGGGCCACAACGGGGGACACTTGAAGGTCACGTTTAAGCTTTGTTTCAGAATGCAGCAGGTACTGAAACTGGGTGAGACACAGACTGGTTCAGTCATCAGAATTGGGGAGCCTTTTGTTCAGCAGGGCTTTTAATGACCTGTGTGGCCGTCACAGAGAGCACTGTAGTTTAGATTTAGCACCGAGCTAAAATGTCACGTCTGAGGACACTTGATTACAATCGTTCCTCTGAGGGCATCTAGTCTGCTGACTCTTTTTGGCTGAACGTAAAAAGTCAGAGGTACTTTAGCCACGTCTCTTTCCAGAACAGAAATAACTCAGATGTGGCCGCGGCAGCACTGGAGCTCCACATTTGTTACACTGGCTTAGGGGCTGGGTGTTCGCAGGCATCAGTCATCATGTTCAAGTTTTAGTGCCGTCGTAGGCGTTGTCAGGAATATGAACAAATGTGGCCCAGCCTTTGTTCACACGGAGGGCTGGCTGGGCGCCCTTGTCACTTGGCGTCCCCTGCCAGCCACGGGGAAAGGTGCTGAAATCCAGCGTGGAAACTCAGTGCTTGAGAAGGTTTTATTTTTGGGTTGGAAGCAGATGACTCCCGCACCTGTGGAGCGCTGCGTGCACAGCCTCACAGGCAGGCGGAGCGCCCCCCTCGCTCTCCTCCCCTGTCCCGGTGCCATGTCACCAGGACAGTCTTGCCGGGAGTCGAGGTGGCTCGGGGGCCCAAGGGGAGCCACAGCCTCCGCGATCTCCCTCTTATCTAATGTGACTCTCGTGTCAGGGAGGAGGGGGATTAAGGAAAAGAATGGAAAAAAAATTTGTTAGGAAACAATCTTCCTGCCACTTCTGTTTTTAAGCTAGAATCAACACATTTGAATTACAAATGCTTTTAGAAGAAAATAATGTATTTAGTATGAAGTTTTCATGAATTCTTACATGGCATTTATAACCATTTCTCTCCCCACCATTAATTTCCCAAGTCTGTTTAGAATCTCAGTGATTGTAATTATTGTGTAAAGTTGAAGGGGGTTGAAATAGATGACACCTCACACCCGCATGGATGTTGAAACGCCCGAGCTCTCTCTGGAGCGTCAGGTGATTACAGTTCACGTTTGCCCAGGGCCGTGCCTCTCAAGCCTGGTCCCTGAAACCGTCTTCCTGGAGCATCAGTTACACTTGTGGATTATTTTGGGGGAAAATGTTTTGTATAATGAAGAGGAGAACAAAAACTTCTCATCTTTTAACAGAAGCAATTGACTTGGGGTGAATTTCTCCCTGACCTGGCTTGAGGCCAGTTCCCCCAGGTCCCAGGGCTGGGCCCCTCCTCCGGCTCCTGGAAGAGTTTGAGAAGCAGCGTGTTACACACACGTCAGAACTCAGTTTCTTTCCTCTCCGGGGGGAGCAAGAATATCTCTCTGTTGGGACCTTCCATCTCTGCCAAAGGAAAGGATGATTCGGTGTTGACTTGGCCACTCTTAACGGCCTTTGGAGGCTGAAAGCCCTGTTCAGTGAATGGAGACCGTGGGGGAGAAGCGAGGACCATCGCGCTTCTGAGAGCACGTCCTCATCAGGACAGTCCTGTGGCAGAAATAATGACACCCACCCCCCACCCCCCCGCCCACACACGCTGCCCCCGTGCCCAAAACAGGGCTGCTGGTGACAAGAGCTCAGAAGAAGTGGCGTTCGTTTCATCCGCAGCCTGGACAGTGCCCGAGGTTGACTCACTGCACTTCCTTTGGGTTCCCTCCCTCCTTCCTTTTCTTCCTTCCTGTTTTCTTTTATAGATCCTTTCCTTTTCAAAGATCCTTTTCAGGAAAGTAGCGGTGTTTGGACCTTGATGATACAATAGAGAGCTCTGAAGGTGAGAGCATGTCTTAACACTTACTTGTTGCTGTGCTGAGACCTTACTTGGCATGTGTCTGAACTGGAAGATAGTAAGATGCTTGATGGTTCTTCAAGTTCAATAGCTTAGATCTATATATTTGTTATTTTAAAAATCAAACTCAGAGGGCTTCCCTGCTGGCGCAGTAGTTGGGAATCCGCCTGCCAATGCAGGAGACATGGGTTCGAGCCCTGGTCCAGGAGGATCCCACATGCTGCGGAGCAGCTAAGCCCGAGAGCCACAACTACTGAGCCTGCGCTCTAGAGCCCGTGAGCCACAACTGCTGAGGCCTGCACGCCTAGAGCCCGTGTGCCAGAACAAGAGACGCCACCGCACTGAGAAGCCCACAACGAAGAGTAGCCCCTGGTCGCCGCAACTAGAGAAAGCCAGCGTGCAGCAACGAAGACCCAACGCGGCCAAAAATAAATAATAAATAAATAAATAAAAATCAAACTCAGATATTTCATTTATATATATTGTCTGAAATAACTTCCAAACATGGTAATTTAGGGAATAAGTCAGATTACATACGGATTTGAAACTAATGGATAATCTGTTTTAAACCAGGAGGGGGGGGGATATTCAGAAGAGACTTCTGTGTTGCTGAGAGATGTTTGTGTTCCTTCTAATATCCCTTTTAAAAAAAAATAACATATAATAATAACATGCTAACAACAGAAATCCATCAGAGAGAGTCTCGAGCTCCTGCTGCGGCTGCCCCTCCCCTACTCCTCCTTCTTTCAGGTCACCAGTCAGTGTCCTGGAGTAAAAACCCCACTGCTTCTTTCTTTTGGGGTCCAGCTTAGACTCAGAAAGATGTTGAGTGTGAGCTGCTTTCGTCTTCTCTGCCTGCCTCTGAAGCAGCGCTGTTAGTGGGCCCAGCACAGTGGCAGATTTGGTGGCCAGAGTGCTCGTCAGCACAGCTGCAGTGACGCTCCTGGACACAAGGGCGAAGCAGGAAATAGACTGGCCCACTTCCTTATTAAGTTCTAATGCTGCGTAGTTTGCAAACCGAGTTGTGCACCATCATCATATGTGTACTTGTTTATGTATTTATTCTTTTGTACCCTGTTTTTAGGTTTCACATATAAGGGATATCATATGATATTTCTCTTTCTCTGTCTGACTTACTTCACTCAGTATGACAATCTCTAGGTCCATCCATGCTGCTGCAAATGGCGTTATTTTGTTCTTTTTTATGGCTGAGTAATATT
>NW_020837968.1:0-120882 GCF_003676395.1 Aethalodelphis obliquidens | reverse complement strand
GTCTTGGCTGTTGTAAATAGTGCTGCTATGAACATAGGGGTGCATGTGTCTTTTCAAATTATGGTTTTCTCCAGATATATCCCAGCAACTATACGCCAATAAAATGGATAACCTAGAAGAAATGGTATGCATTTATTCTTTAATGGAGAGATGCCGGTCCCACTCCAGACCTGTTCAGTCAGAATCAGGGGGCAGGAATCTGGGCGGGGAGCCCAAGCAGCTAAATAACAACAAGAACAACTCCGCAGGTGACCTGATAGCCAACGAGGGTCGCAAACTACTGATTCATGGGCTGCACTCAAGATTAATTTTGTTCAGAATGATGTATTTGAAAATACCTCTTACTTTGGTTTAAACAACTATTTGCTGTGGAAGAAACATATTAATGCATAATTAATAAATGAAGGAAATGTATTTACCCACAGCCTACATTGCACACTTTTTGACTTCCTCCTGTGTATCCTTGGTCTTGGATTTGAGTTAATCCTTTCCCCTACTGAATGGTGGTACGCGAAGCCTGTTTCTTACTAGGTTTGCTGAACTAGGCAAAGAGTAAGAGCAAGTAATAAGATAAGTAAAAAGACGGCTCACTGGAGCATTTCTTTTCCTTAAGAGACATTAAAAAAATTTTTTTTAATGTTAGGAATATGAAACACCGAAGTTTCTAGGAAGAAGAAACTTTATTCTTTCAGGTTTGATATATTTATTCAGAGGGTGATTCAACTACAGAATGAAGCATTTTTAGCATTATGAAATCCAATGTTTTAAAATCTTTTTCCTTGCAATTCGATTACTAATTTATAATCCTGAAGAAATTGTTTCATCTAAAGTTGTTCATGCGTTCAGGTCTTCTGCATGATGTCTGATGTGATCGGTAATAAAGGTTGCAATGTAGTAATAGCTATGATCACAATCCTCTAAAATAATATTTTATAATGGATTTAGGGGAAAGAAGGAGGGAGGGAAGAGAGTAAAAATTTGAGGACTTAGTAAGTGACATGTATTATCATCTTATTTACAAGCATAGAATTTTGAATTTGCTAACAACAAATCGAAACTTATCCTAGATAATACTTTTAAAGACGTCAGCTTTTTGGCATTTTTGAGTTCTAACAGCATGACCTACTGGCTTTTGCAGTTGAAGGTTAAAAACGTAACTTTAGTATCAGAATTAAATAATAAGGCAGAATCAAAATATTAGGTCACAGGCAATTTGTATTAATTAAATTCATTGGGAAGTGAGTTATAGTAAAGCCACAACACTGATTTCAGTAACTCAGTGGATATGGGAAGTGATTTCCTGACATGTGCTCATTTAGTTTTTGGGTCGTTGGTCCCTTGATTAATCTAAGGATTCTGTTTCACGTGCTACAAGCTTTTGCATCTAAGATGCTTGTATCTTATACATGGATGTATATATTAAGGAGGAAGATAAGATTGAACCAGCAGGTGTCAGCAAGAACCATAATAAAACCATCAGTCCTGATTATCTCAACCTTCGTTTTGTTACTTTTCAGTGATGCTTTAACATAAAACAACATTAAAGTGATTTTTCAGTAGACACTTATCTGCCTTGTAATGTAGAACCCTTCTTTCAGATGTTTTAGAGAACATGTCTGAAGCGTAACAACAGCTTTAAAAAGATTTAGTTCAAAGAAAGTGTTGTTTGCCAAATGCTGTGAACTTTTCTTCATTTCACTCTCTTCAAAAAATTCACCATAAATTATTCCATATCAAAAAAGTTTATATTTAACAGTTTAAATATTTCTCTGGCTATCTGTGTTCTGCTTTTTTCAGTACACCACTCCTATTGACTAGTCAACAACCATATGCATTTTATAGGAATAGGAATTCATTAACAACTCTCCTCATACTGAGTTTAATCGTTCAATGAAAATACAGCATTTATGTTCTCTCAGCATCCAATTACTTATTTTATTTTAGACCAATTCTAAGTCATTGAATTGTCAGGGGACAGTAATGTCTACATTTCCACAAAATTAAAAGGTTCAATACATTTCTCAATGTGCCATAATTTTTATTAGAAATTCTATCTCTTATTTCCTTCTTCCTCACATGATGACTTGACAAAAATACAAATACAAAAGGTAAACATGATACCATCTTTTGTGATGATTTTATTAGAGTAAACAAAAGAAGAATGAGTAAGGAGAACCTCACTGAGACCGCAAGGAGGTGTGTGGGAAGCAGGATGATTTCAGATACTTTTCGTTTTCTTATTATCATACCAAATAAAGACCTTCTATTTTACAAGCATCCTTATTAAAATCTAACGTTACCTGAGCAATCCCATTCCTAGATATTTACTCATGTGAAGTGAAAACTTACATGTGAACCTGTATGCAGATACTTATAGTGGCTTTATTTGTAATTGTCCCAAACTGGAAAACAATGCAAATGTACGTTAATTGGAGAGTGGATAAACAAGCAGTGATACTTCCATTATGGGCTGATGGAACTGTTCTAATTTTGATTCTGGTGGTAGTTACAAGACTAAATTTGTCAAAATGTATGGAAATTGAACAGGAAAATGGCAAGTTTTCTGTATATAAATTATACCATAATAAAAAGAAGTGCTAAAATAAATTTTGGACAAGATAAGTAGACTAGAAGAATAAAGATAAGGCTAATTTGTACTTTCCTTTTTCCAGACATTGTAATAGGAACCTTAACATGCTTTATCTCCATTTAACCTTCTTTTATATGTTGGTTTTCATGTATTCAATTCTAGATTTATTTTTAACTCTACAGTCACTTTTATCTATTGGTTCATGCCGATAATACTTACTTAAATGTCTGCCATTGCCTTTATTTATGATTCCTTCCTGCATCTTCCACCTTCTGTCTGAGAGCATTTTCATTCTGTCTTTTCTCTCTGCTGATTTTTGTTCATGTGGTCTTATTTGCTAGAGTGCCTAGTTATTTTTTATTATGCATTGGAGATTATATGTGTAAAATTGTTTGTAGCAGTAATTTGAAACCTAAGATATTCTCTTTCTCCAGAGTGTATGTTCATGTGTTTCTGCCAGGTACCTGGGGGTTTTAGCTATCAGAGATGACCTCAATCCAGTTTCAGGATTTCAGATGATTTAGTATTGTGAAGGTGTGTTTACCAGGGTTAAGGCTTTCAAGGTCCCAACCCAAATTGTGGGGCTGTTCCCCACAGCCCCTTGCTGAGACGTGGACTACACTTTCTCTAGTCCCAAGAGGCTGGAAGTGCTGTACAGCCTCTCGGCATCATAACTGCCCCTCCACAGGCAGTGCAAAAAATGCCCAGATATTAGACCCACTTCTCCTTGGTTTCCTTCATCCCTCAGACACTGGTCCTTTAATTCTTCCCTATTTCCACAGCTCCGTGATGCATTCAAGCAGATTGAAAAATATTTCTTTTGTGTAACTAACTGCCCTCAGAGGGGAGGGTTGGTCTGAATTATCCTTTTGCTATTATGGAAGCTACGTTTGCCTGTACTGTTTTTAATACCCATACATGTATACAGATGTGCTTTTCTTAAAAATAATTTTATTCTATTAGGCAACTTCCTGTTTTTGATTTAAAATATTATGAAATCATGCTAGAATCATAGATGACTATATATTTGCTATATGTTTAACTCTGTCCAGCCACCATGGGGATGCATAAAACAGATAATTTTCTACCCTTACTTGGCTGATATTTTGGCAAGATAATTAGCTTAAACAAATCACGACACAATTATCTACTTGTTACTGATAAGAACAGTATACTTTGAGTACATATAACATGGAAATTTGTCTCCAAATCTTGCTTTTTCACTTCACATTATACTGGGTACATCTTTAAATATCATTACAATTTTTAATAAACATTTGGTCAGTCTAGGGTTCTGTTTTGTATGTTTACTGTAATTTATTTAGACATTTTCATATTGTTGGACCATTATGTTGTTCCTAGTTTTCCTTTATGATAAATGCTTTTTAATAAACATTCTTGTATATAATCCAAAATTCACTCACTGATTTATTTCTTTAGGATAGAGTTGTGGGATTGAGAGTCTTGAGTAAAAGTGTATGAATGATTATTAATGTTTATTGCCATATTGCTTTCTAGAAAGGTTATTACACATATGTAAGCATTATGTATAATTTTTAAATATGTGTCATTTTGAAAGGTTATCAGGTGTATACTATTTCATTGTTGCTTAAATTTGTATTCTTTATCAGTGGTATTGAACATTTTTTATATTTATTTCTAATGTACATTTCTTTGTGCCTATAACTATTAACAAAAATAAGGCAGAACATTCTGCTTTATGAATGAAACTGTAGCGCTAGATTTAAACTAGAATTAGGTCTTCTACTGCTTCTTTTCCAGTGCTATAATTTTATTATTTTATACTTGGATTGCCATTTTTAACTTGTTCCTTTGTTGAGAATATTTTTTAAAAATTTCTGTAATGAGTAGCAGGAAGTAGCTTCCGGAGTCTTTAATAATATAGAAAAGTATGTGTTAGATAAGGAACGATATAGTTGATCATTGTTTATCTGAAATCTCTTGAGATTGGTATGTACATAGTTCAATATTTAGGATTTAGTACTGTGTCAAAACTGGTTGTTGAGAAACTGGATAGAATGATGAAATTATCAAAATATATGTTTGGAAACAGAAAGAGAAAGATTTTTAATGAATATAATCTATACATACCCATTGTTAGTTGAATTGCATTTACTTTAAGCTTTAAGTTAGAAGTTTAATTGAAAGATTGCAAGATTCACTGACCTTTAAGTCTTTATTGTTAAGTAATTTTTGTTGCAGAATGAAGGAAATATTTTTCTTTAGCTAAGCATTCTTTAATATTGACTATAGTTAAATTTTTTTATTTAATGGCTAGTTATAACTTTTTTGACCAAAATCACGATCACAAATAAAATGCACAAAATGATTTTCTTACAAATATCAATGCATATTTAAGTCTCATCTTTATTATTCTGTCATATGTTTAGTACTGTACTTTATAATTGACCAAAAAATCAGGTTACTGTTTTGAAATGTATGATTTTAAGGCAGTTTCTGTAAGAAATAATTAATTCATTGAGGATGTCTATAGACACAGAATAAAGCTCATTTTGTTGAAGATTTTGGCCAAGGTGAACATATTAACTGAGGTTATTCAATTCAAGTAATATTCAGAAAAAAAGTATAAATTTAGCATGATTTAATTTGCTTATAACTACCTCAGGGCTTTGTATTTTATAAGTTTATTAAAATATGGGAACTAGGAAAGGTATTGTTTTCATTTAAGGAATGGTGCTGTAAATGCTGTTTCAGTGTTCAAATTAAGATGGCTATCTAATACCTTGTCACTGAGGGCTATGTTATTATCGTTTATAGTATATATAGTATTTTGTATTTTACTTAATAATTTTCTTACCAGGGTCATGTGAATTATGAATTAGTCCACTGACAGACACAATTGCTTATAAATAAGTACTTTGTCACTGAGTTAGCTTTTATATCTGAAATTCAGATTCTTAATTTTGTAGTTTTCTTTTCTGCAAAATATGTGACTACACACAAGAATTGTTTTACTTTAATGTGTACTGAGATTGTGGATATATATGAAAATATTTGGAGTATTTAAATATCCATTCATGATAAAAAATTTCAACAAAGTTGGTATAGAGGAAACATACCTCAACATACTAAAGGCCATAATGACAAACCCACAGCTAACTTCATACTCAGTGGTGAAAAGCTGAAAGCTTTTCCTCTAAGATCAAAGACAAGACAATGCCCAGTCCTGCCATTTGTATTTAACATAATTTTGGAAATCCTAGCCACTGCTATCAGACAAGACAAAGAAATAGCATCCAAATTGGAAGGAAAGAAGTAATACTGCCATTGTTTGCAGATGACATGATACTATATATAGAAAACCCTAAAGTCTCTACCAAAAAATTATTAGAACTAATCAATGAATTTAGTAAAGTTGCAGGATACAAGATTAATATACAGAAGTCTATTGCATTTCTATACACTTAATAATGAAACTATCTTTAGATCAGAAAGAGAAATCAAGAAAACAATCCCATTTACAGTTGCATCAAAAAGAATAAAATACCTAGGAATAAATTTAAGCAGGTGAAAGATCTGTACTTGAAAAACTGTAAGATATTGATACAAGAAATTGAAGATGATACAAATAAATGGGAAGATACATCATATTCATGGATTGGAAGAATTAATATTGTTAAAATGTCCATACTACCCAAAGTGATCTACAGATTTAATTCAATCCTATATAAAATACCCATGACATTTTTCATAGAACTAGAACAAATAATTTTAAAATTTTCTGTGGAACCACAGAAGACCCCCAAATAGCCAAAGCATTCTTGAGAAAGAAACACAAAGCTGGAAGTATCATGCTTTCTGACTTCAGACTGTGCTACAAAGCTACAGAAGTCAAAACAGTATGGAACCGGCACAGAAACACACACATAGATCAATGGAATAGAATAGAAAGCCCAGAAATAAACCCATGCTCATATGGTCAATTAGTCTATGACAAAGGAGACAAGAATGCACAATGGGGGAAAGACAGTCTCTTTAATAAGTGGTGTTACAAAAACTGGACAGCTACATATAAATGAATGACATTAGAAAATTTTCTCACACAATATACAAAAATAAACTCAAAATAGATTAAAAAATGTAAGGCCTGAAAACATGAAACTCTTAGAAGAAAGCAGAGGCAGTGCATTCTTTGACATTGGTCTTGGCAGTATATTTTTTGATCTGTCTCCTTAGACAAGGGAAACAAAAGCTAAAATAAATGGAACCTAATCAAATTTAAAAGCTTTTGCATGGAGAAGGAAATCATCAACAAAATGAAAAGACAGCCTACTGAATGGAAGCAAATATATGCAAATGATACGTTTGGTAAGAGGTTAATCTCCAAAATATATAAAGAACTCATACAACTCAATATAAAAAAAAATCCAATTAAAAAAATGGGCAGGAGAACTGAATAGACAGAGAAGACATACAGATGGCCAACAGGCACATGAAAAGATACTCAATATCATTAATTATTGGGGAAATGCCAATCAAAATCACAATGAGATATCACCTCACACCTGTCAGAATAGGTGTCATTAAAAATACAAGAAATAACACAGGTTGGAGAGGATGTGGAGTAAAGGGAACCCTCGTGCATTGCTGGTGGGAATGTAAATTGGTGCAGCCACTATGGAAAATAGTATGGAGCTTCCTCAAAAAATTAAAAATAGAACTACCATATGATCCAGCAATTCAACTGCTAGGTATTTATCCAAAGGAAATGAAAACACTCATTTGAAAAGATGTATGTTCCCAAGTGTTCATAGCATTATTTAAAATAGTGAAGACATGGAAACAACCTAAGTTTCCATAACAAATGAATGGATAATGAAGGTGTGGCATATATACACAATAAAATATTAATGAGCCATAAAAACAGAATGAAATTTTACCATTTGTAACAACACGGATGTACAGAGAAAGACAACATGTAGACAGAGAAAGACAAATACTGTAGGTTTTCACTTGTATGTGGAATCTAAAAAAGAAAACAAACGAACCAATATAACAAAGCAGAAACAGACTCACAAACACAGAAAACAAACTAATAGTTAACCAGAGGGGAGAGGGGTGGGAGAGGGGGAGATAGGTAAAGGGAACAACTACTAGGTAAAAAATAAGTAAGTTACAAGGATGCAATGTACAGCAGAGGCACTGTAGTCAATATTTTATAATAACTTTGCATGGAGTATATTCTATAAAAATATCAAATTACTGTGTTGTATGCCCGAAACTAATATAATACTGTAAATCAATTATACTTCCATTTTAAAAAAGAGAACTGTTTTCAAACACATTGAAGAGCTTTAGCTAATAAAAATAATCGATATGAGAATTACAGGACAGTGTATTGAATTCCCCTTTCCTAAAGATTCTACTTGGCAAAATGTGGCTGTTATGAACTTTTTATATATGGCCTTTCTCCTAATAACTCACAGTTAGGTTTTTCTGTATCATTTTCATCCTGTACCCTGCTCTTCCTAACACCCACCCTATTTTGGTTTCTTCTCTATCAGTCTAGTTTGGATGGTGCTACTACTGTGCCCTGTGTCCTCCAACCTAATGATGACTTCTGGAGTTGTCTTTAACTTTCTAATCAGTCAGAAGTCCTACACGTCTAAACATAAGCCACTGTAAAATCTGTCCTCTGTTCCTGATTTTCCATTCATTCAGCAGATGTTTATTGGGTGCCCGTTATGTGCCAGGTTCTTGCTGGGGGAGTACAGCAGGGAACAAAATGATAAGGTCCTGCCTTTATGTTACCTGCCTTATAGCAGAGGAGATAAACAATAAACAAGTTTAAAAATGAACAAGATAATTATAAATTGCTATAATTGCTCCATAGGAATGAAAGGGTGATGATATGAAAGGTAAACAGGGAGGGCTGGGTCCTACTTTGGAGAGGATTGTTAAGGTAGGGACAGCGTACAAAGGCCCTGAAGCCAGGAAAGACTTAGAGGGTTTCAAGAGCAGAGGGGTTTTCATGTTGATGGCAGGTCATTAGTGGGAGAGACTAGGATGACCTGATGTGGGAGAGGGAGGCAAGAGATGCTTTACAGGGCCCTCCTGTATTTGGCAAGGAGTTGGGATTTTAGTCCAAGAGTAATGGGAGTGTCATGAAGTGACTTGTGTTTTTAAAATATTGGGGTGGCCAAAAAGTTCGTTCGGGTTTTCCTGTAAGATCGGAAATGCCACTGTGAAGAGAATGGTGGAAGAAGAGAGAACACTTCCTAGGCTATGAGAGTAATCTCTGGCGGAGATATAATGACACCTTATAGGGTTGTATTAGTGGCAGTAGAGAAGCATGGACAGATTTGAGATTTATTTTGGAAATAGAACAAATGGCACTTTCTGGTGTGTTGGAATGGGGAGCAGGGAGGTGAGGGGGAGGGAAGAATCACAGACGAATTCTAGGTTTTTGACTGGACCAGAGCTTCTGAAAGTGTGGTCTTTCGACTTCTGGGGATGGTGAGGGTCGGGGGTTGGGTGGGCTCCTTGAGGTTCATTCATGTGGTCTGCAAGAGCAAATGATTTTTGTAATATTAAGACATTATTTGTAAAAGCACTGATGCCTTAGCTTGAATCAGTGCGGCAGTACCAAACTACTAGTCTCTGTCTTCTCTACCCATATGGAATAGCACTAAAAAGTATGAGTTTCATTTTAAAGTGTACTTGATGAAGCAGTTAAAGAGTATTATTTTTATCACATTTCAACCTTTGAGTACAAGTCCCTTAATATGTGCAATGAAATGGGAAGTAGACTTTAAGCGCCATGGCAGCAAATCAAAGTTGTCTTGAGAAAAGCCTCTCTTCAGGTGTTGGAGGAGCAGCCTGACAGCTACTGTTTTCATGGGACACCGTTTTCTCTTGAAACAGCAACTGACATTCAAACCTAGGTGTTTTGTAGACATTTTCTTGAAAATTAAGTGCCGGTCATTTAAGGGAAATCAA
Organism: Aethalodelphis obliquidens; assembly: GCF_003676395.1. Taxonomy (NCBI): domain Eukaryota; kingdom Metazoa; phylum Chordata; class Mammalia; order Artiodactyla; family Delphinidae; genus Aethalodelphis; species Aethalodelphis obliquidens. The sequence continues at coordinate 111,311 of NW_020837968.1, read as the reverse complement.
GTGACATTGTTTGTTACTAATGATAAAATTCCAACTTTTAAAGTGAAAGTTGGAATTTTGGAAAAATTATATTCATCACCCTGTCCTTGGCATCTTCCTGGTATTTAAAGACTTCTGATGAGATTAGTGGTGATATTAATGAATGTGTTTTTGAATATTGTATAATGAAATGGTCAACATTTATAGAGGATCTGAGTAACTAAGGGAACTAAAATTTTCCAGATGACCAGTGCATGATCTTACAAAATCATGCATGAGTAAAAGATCTATTTAGAGGGCAAGAGAGACCATTGGATTTTCACATTACAGAGTACAAAAGTTCATTGGTAAGTTTTGACAGTCCACATTGCAGTTAACCTTTATGAATCTGCCACTTGTCAAGTTTGGTGTTAGTACTAAAGAAGAGTATCCAAGACAGGAATAAAGACGCAGACCTACTGGAGAACGGACTTGAGGGTATGGGGAGGGGGAAGGGTGAGCTGTGACAGGGCGAGAGAGAGTCATGGACATATACACACTAACAAACGTAGTAAGGTAGATAGCTAGTGGGAAGCAGCCGCATGGCACAGGGATATTGGCTCGGTGCTTTGCGACAGCCTGGAGGGGTGGGATAGGGAGGGTGGGAGGGAGGGAGACGTAAGAGGGAAGACATATGGGAACATATGTATATGTATAACTGATTCACTTTGTTATAAAGCAGAAACTAACACACCATTGTAAAATAATTATACCCCAATAAAGATGTTAAAAAATAAATAAAAAAATAAAGAATAGGAAAAAAAAAAGAGTATCCACAGGGATATCCACAGTGGGTATTAAAACACTCTATTTTCCAACTATACATCTGTGTAAGACCAGATTTTTAAAAATATACTTTAGCCAAAACAACATATCTCAACAAACTGAATGTAGAAGACAGACATTAAAGAAATTTACAAAATGTAAAACAATGTTTCTCTTCTAATTTTTGAAAAGTTAACTATTTTTCATAAAAATATGTTATTTATAAGCATGTAGTGATTGCTTTTATTTGTAAATGAATTAGTATGTATTTTAAACATTTCTCAGTTTTAATTTCTAATGTGGGAAATATTGATAGCCATGATCCACATGAACAAAAGGTCTTTGGGGTTCTCAGATAAAGAGGTCCTGAGACCCAAAAGTTTAAGAAGTTTGGGCTTGACCTACTGAGTAGATGGTGATACATGTAAAGAGATAAAGAAGATTAGAGAAGCTTGCCTTTTTTTTTTTTTTTTTTTGAAGAATGGGAGATGGAATCTTCTATTCAGGAATTGTGAAGATATCAGGTGGTCATTTGGATATTGGTGTTTGTGGCTCAGAGCTCAGAACAGATGCGTGTAGTAGACAGAAATTTCAGAGTAATCATACATGGTTAGTAATCAAAGTCATGGGACTGGATGGGTCGACTTGAGAGAATGTAGATTTAAAAAAAATAAAGATTCAAGTCATAGAGCACTCCAACATAAATGTTGGATAGCAAAAGGAACTTAGAAAAAGTAGCTATAATGTGGGAGAAAATCCAGGAGAATGTGGGACACAGAACGTTTCCAGAAAGTGAGATAGTTGTGTTGAAAGCTGGTTGAGGTGAAGTAAGAGACCTTGGTGAGGGCCCTTATCATCTCTTGTCTGGACTGCTGCAGTAGCTTCTTGACTGGTCTTGCTTGTGGTTGTGAGCCCCTCTACTCTGTCACAGAGCAAGAAAGGTTGTATTTCAAAAAATGAACTTCCCTCTCTTAGCTTCTTGAAACCCAGCATTAGCTCTCTGATACCAGCTGGATAAAGTAAATATCATAACAGCTTTCTCATGAGCGGACAGCTGTCTATGTTGTTAGCCTAACCTTCTGATATTAACTCCCTCCAGCTATCTCTCACCACCTGCCAACTTTAATTTTACTTATAAGATGTTGTGCTCTGCTTTTGGGTATTTTGATGTGTCCTTTCCTTTTCCCAGGTTTCCTCTCTTCATTGCCTCGTCTAAACCTTGTGAACTTCTCTTCTTTATTGAAAACCCGATTCAGGCAGCACCTTCTTTGGGCAGCCTTTTTTTATTGAAGATTGGTTGACAAATTTGTTGAATTTGATCATAATTTTACTCACCATTGATTTTAGACTTATTAAACTCTAGCAATTATTATTTGATGTTTTTATGACAGAGATACATTTATTCATTCATTAAATAAATATTTGCTCAGCACTCATTTTGTGCCAAGCATTGACCTAAGAACTGGGGGTACAGCCGTGGATGACACAGATCCTGTATCATGGAAATTATAATCTAGAAGACTGAATGCATGTTTAACATATTTATACATTAAATGTGTTTTTATTTCATTTGTGAGGAGATTAGTGGAAAGAGATAATACATAAATATATTTGGCCTTTGGAAATATGATGATATTAAATCAGTATACAAACATTGATATATTCTTATTCTGTAAAAGCATTAAGAATCCAGTGACACATGGAACCGCGTTAGATATTATGCAAAGAAAATTTTGTTGCGTTATTATTCATTGTATTACTAAGCTTATGTGCGACATGAGTATTTCATACAGAGTTTTATTTCTAAGCAGAGGCTCTTTGACCTCTGTCTGGGATACTGTAGAAGTGATTTCCCTGTTATGCAGATTGTTAGATTAAATCACTTCTAAGTTTCCTTTGATTTTTATGTTCTTTTTTGTGTTTTTTTGTTGTTGTTTTACTTTGGCTTCTTTTCTTCATAATTTTATTTGCTTAGACATTGTCACACATCAGGAGGTGTGATGAAACCCACTTTGTTATAATCTAGCATAACATTTCTCATAGTGTCTTCTCTTCTTAGGATTGGTCAAGCTGTGGGATATTAAAATATGTTACACAAAGAAAGCATTTTGTGCTTAAATAAGTTAAATATAAATGAAGTTGTTTTTTTTAACTGCAGGCCTGCTTGGGTCCTTTAGTAATATTTAGCTAATATTTACTATGATTTTCTAAGAGAGGTTCATATAGCGAGTAGTATTTCACAGAGGTCTTTGACCAGGAAACCTTTTTTTTATGAAGTGTCTTGGGAAACTATCTGTGGGACACTAGATGTGAAATGTTGATTTTAATGATTTAGATTTCTTTTTTTTTAAATTTAAGTCTTTATTCAGATGTTGTCTTGCTTAAAATGTAACAAAAAAAATGAAAATTTCTTGGTGTTCTGAAATGTGCAGTTTTGAGCAATAATCTGTCCTGCACTAGAATAATAGCAGTTAAGTTGTAAGATACCATTTTGGATGTGTAGTTGGTTTGTAATAGCTTTTCTTTTCCTAAGCTGGAGAAACTGTTTAATTTATACTGCCTTTTGCAAAAGTGTCCTTGTTGCTTATACACATTTTAAATAACCAATGTTGCCTTAATGTGTAGCCTTAAAGCATTGTCTGTTGATTGTTTAATGATTCAGATTTCACACTAAAATGTATTCTGATTCGTTACTGGGATTCTCTTTCTCCTTCCCCCTCCTCACTCCTCAAATCCAACACTATATAAAATTGAATCCAAAAATACATAAGTAGGATTATATATCATGACTAAATGGGGTCCATCCCAGAAATGAATACTGGCTTAGTGTTCACCAAAATGAATGTTCAAAATTTAAAATAAATGAACCACCAAAATTCAACATTTTAACAATTTAAAACATGTATAATCAGCTCAGACACAGAGGAAGAATTTGACAGAAATCTAACATCTATTCTTTATAAAATCTTTCAGCAAAGTAAGGATAGAAGGGCACTAGCTCAACCTGATAAATTAAGGGCATTTATGAAAAATGTACACCTTACATTATACTTAATGGTAAATTGCTGAATGCTTTCCTCCTCAGATAGGAATAAGAAAATGATGTCTCTGCTTCTATTCATTGTACTGGAGGTTCTAGCCATTGCAATAAGGCAAGAAACTACAAAAAATCTACTTGAACCAATAAGAGAGTTTAACAAGTTTGCAAGATAAAAGGTCAATATACAGAAATCAGTTGTAGTTCTGTATGCTATCAGAACAGTGAAATAAAAAACACCTACCATTAACAATAGTATCAAAAAATATAATATACTTAGGAAATAACCTGAAAAAACATGTGAAAGGCCAGTATTGAAACTGAAAACCATTACTGAAAGAAATTAAACCTAAAATAAATGAGATATCCTGTATTCATGGGTCTGAAGACCCAATATTATTAAATGTCAGTTTTCTCCAAATTGATCTATAGGGTTCATGTACTTGTAATCAAAATCTCAATAGACTTTTTTTTTTAAATAGAAACAAACAGGCTGGTTCTAAAATTTATATTAAAATCATATATGTGATTAAGCATGTAACAAGACTTTATAATAAACCTACACCATACACTGCTATATTATATATATGTGTGCAGTCATTTGATACATGATGAAAATGATATAGTAGCACTGTAATGGGGTGTGGGGTAAAGGACAGTCTTTGCAGTATATGATTTGAAACCAGTTGGATAGCCATATGGAAAAACAAACTAAATATTGACTTCACCATATATTGTACAAGACTTTAATTCCAGATCAATTGCAAATTTAGATATGAAAGCCAAAGCAATAAAGCTTACATTGAAAGATAATGTATGAGAATTTAGAGTAGGGAAATAATTCTTAAATTATTAAGCATTTTGTACACAGAAGCATTAACCATAAAGGAAAAGATTGATCAATTAGAACATATTAAATTTATGAATTTCTGTTCATAAGTTAATTAAAAGATGCCATTGGGAAGGTTTTCTATAAGATGGTAAAAAATATTTGCAATACAAATAACCCATGTCTAGAATATTTTTATTGCTTTTTAAAGGGTATAATGAAGTGAAAATGTGTTTTAATTTCTGTCTGTTGATCCTATTTAAATGGACCCTAGTTTTTTAACCCACAAGATTTTAGTTATAAAATTACACTTATGAAGAACCTAGAGATACTTGGTGTTGTGTAGAATCAGTGCAGAAGTGGCTCCTGGACAGGGGTGTCAGCTGTGTTTATAGTTCAGTTCTTGAGCCTTGTGCAGGACTTGGCGTATGCTTGGTCTTCAGCCTGTGTTTACTGAATTAATGGGTGGATGTTTTGTAATTACAAAAAAATATGTATAAAAGAGTAAACACCCTCATATGAGGACAGGCCTTTTAAGTTTAAACCTAAAAATCACAGTAAGCATTATAGTTGGACATGAAGAACCAAAGTGCTAACATTTTTAGAACATGAAGATGAAGTGCATTTTAGGAATGTAAAATGTTAGCCACAATTCTGGGAAGCTTACCGTGGTTATTATCTTCTCACGTCAGGGAGGGAGAGGGGATGCCTCTTTGATCTATAAGATGTAATGGAGAAGAGAGAATTTCATCTCACAAAACGGGATTTTCTAAGCATAACATGCTACTTTTGATAAGAATTAGCTGAGATAGTGAATATTTGTGTTAGCTAAGCAGAGCTTGGATTTAGCGAATGGCAGATAAGAGTATAGAGTGTCTTAATGGACATTTTTGAAGCATTAGGTTCATCTCAAGTATGTATTGGTAATGATTGCATTATTTAAATTTCAACTTTACATTTTTTGCAGAGTTCTGAAGTTCCTGTTGCTTCAGACGATGGATGAGCAATCACAAGGGATGCAAGGACCACCTGTTCCTCAGTTCCAACCGCAGGTAATTTGTTCTCATAAATGCAGCCGTAAGAGTGTGTGTGTGTGTGAGAGAGTGTGTGTGTGTGTGTGTGTGTGTGTGTAGACATAGATGTACATGCAGTGAGGAAGGAAGTAGTACATGTACAGTCCCTTTAGGAAATAAAGTAGCCAAAAATGCTAGTATGAATTTCCAAGCTTCAATCAGGATTGTTTTTATTATAAAATACTGTTTTAGAATATTTAGTTCTCATGTACAAATATGAAAAAAGAGGGGGGGCAGCTTTAGCTTTTAACTTGAATTGAATGACCTACAGGCTTTGGAAGCTAATGTTTGGCTCAGAGAGGAAGAGAAAAGGCAAGGCGGCGCCTGTGTGTCTAGTGCCTGTCTCTGCTCTGGCTGGTCCTGCATTGCCCACGACTGCCTTCTGTTACTGTCACTTTTCTTATTTTCTCTGAGTAGCAGTGTGTTTCCCCTGTTACGTAGTTGCTCGTTTTTTTTATAGCATGAAATGAAGTTAAAGGAATGTTTCAGCAAAACATGTCCACACACTATAGAAGTTAATTACCTAGCATGCTGTGTTCTCCATGGATGCTTACCCTAAAGCCCGATGCATGATGACGTGTCTAAAATAACATTCATCCCTGCACAGAGGCAGCAGTTCGTTTCTGTTGTTGTTATTAATAAATACCGTGTTTTTTCAGTTTGGTGTTGGAGACCTTCTACAGTGTCCCAAATTTACTGTGCTAGCCTTGTCCAAGTTTTGCTTGATCGTATTTCTGGAAATGAAGAATTGGTAGATGTACTTTCGTGGTATCTTTGTCTGGTGTTGGTATCAGAGTGATGGTGGCCTCATAGAATGAGTTTGGGAGTGTTCCTTCCTCTGCAGTTTTTTGGGAATAGTTTCAGAAGGATAGGTGTTAACTCATCTCTAAATATTTGGTAGAACTCGCCTGTGAAGCCATCTGGTCCTGGACTTCGTTTGTTGGGAGTTTTTAAATCACAGATTCAATTTCAGTACTTGTAATTGGTCTGTTATAGATGTTATTTCAAATGAGTTCTGTAGTCAGATAAGTTTGGGAGACTTGGATTTACACAGCTGCTTCATGACAGTACTTTCTCAGAGCCTTCCCTGTATTATTGGGGTGCACTGTGAACTTCCTGGAGGGGGTTTTGGGGTGTAGTGTTTTCCAGACTTATTTGACCACGGGATCCTTTTTGTTTAAGCACATTTATTGGCTTCTCTCAGAATCCATGTCTGTGAGGCACAGTGCAGGGAAATACTGCCTACAGAATAAACTATCTTTTCTGCCTCTGTGACTTTTTTCATCTTGTACCCTCATATTCCTCTCCAGTTTTTGAAATCCTGCCCACCCTTTAAGGACCATCTAAAATGCCATCTCCACTATGAAGCTTTTTCTGATTTTGTGAATATAATATTTTTTCCTTGGAAACGTGATGGTGCATCCTTTGTATGTCTCTTCTGGTATTTCTGAGGCCTTTGTGTCATTTTACATAGGCATTTTCCTTATCTTTGCTGTTGGGTTAAACTCTCCTTGAGGATTTATACTGTGTCTTACTTTCTTTGGATGCCCTGTGATAATGCAGCTCCCCACATGAAGCAGGGTCTCAATAAGAATGTGTGACTGAAACCAACCAGGGACTCCTTCAAATGAACATGTTTAAATTAGCCCTTTACCCAATTGAATTTTACATTGTTTTCTTTGTTACACCCGTCTGAATCCTCTGTACCGTATTCAGAAAAGAGACCCTTTAGAGCTTAGAGTAAGGCCAATATTTTAATTTCAAGATGACTGTTTTTTATTTTTTAGATCTACCATCTATATTTTGTGTATGGTCATAAATTATCAAGATTATAGTAAGCAGTTTCTGTCTATTAGATACAGACGTATCTTAGTGCTAGTTTTACACACATACATAGATACTGTGGGTCCGTATTATATTGTTTCTAGTGAAGACAGTAAGAGAAGCACTTCTAAAATTAGGTAGTTCATGTCATGATTTTGAAATTCTGTTTTGAACAGTCCTAAATTTCAAAGGAAAAAAAAATGAGCACTTTCATTTTTGCCTTCTACTGACTCACCAGCCAGGAAAGTCATGGTTTCCTGGGACCATGCAGCATACATTTCAGAACCACGTCTGTGGTTCTGCATCTCTTTTCACACAGTTCCCTTCATCTCTGCCTCCTGCTGCTGCTCCCAGGGGTGGGGGAAAGAGGGAGGGTTTTTCCTGTCTCTGCGTCCAGACTGATGGTGTGAGATTACCTGACAAGAGTTTACAGGCGTTATTGCTTATTAAGTCTTTGAAAAGTGTTACTGCTCTCAGTAGCATGATTTTTAAAGGCTGGCAAAGGACAGGCTCTGCTAGGGGCTGACAACCTTCTTTTGTTTTGTTCCACACCATTGGCCTGAATAACGGGGTGATATGGCAACATATGGTTAGCTGAGTGACTCCTACTTTTGTGATGCTAATACGTGTCTGGACATAAACCGAAAACGAAGTCAACTTTCTAAGTGTCAAATACCAATCCCCTGTATAATGACAAGTGATGTATATTCTTGGCATATCTTTCTTTTTCTTGTTCTGAGATGAATACTCTAACCCCGTAATGTGTAATATGTGGTCTCACATATTACTGTGAGAGCTCCTTTTTCTTTAGTACTGTGTGAGGTTCCTTTTTTATAAGCTTCAGGATGTGAGATTTATGTATCTCTATTAATTTTTTTGTGTGTATTGTCATTCTCTTGAACTTAGGGACATTTTTTTTCTATCAGCTTCCTTTTCCTTCCCTTTTTCCTTTGATTCCTCTACTAAAGCCAGAAAGTACTGAAAGGATGTTTTGACTAGATTTGTATGCTGTTGGACTCTTGTTGGTGGAACAATGGATTTAGCTTAATTTAAAAAAGAAAATTCAGACTATATAAAAGATGGTGACAGAGAAATAGGAAAATACTAAACTATTTTAGTATGAGACTAATTTTAAACAATGGGGGCTTCCCTGGTGGCGCAGTGGTTGAGAGTCCGCCTGCCGATGCAGGGGACACGGGTTCGGGCCCCGGTCCGGGAAGATCCCACGTGCCGTGGAGCAGCTGGACCCGTGAGCCATGGCCGCTGTGCCTGCGCGTCCGGAGCCTGTGCTCCGCAACGGGAGAGGCCACGACAGTGAGAGGCCCGCGTACCGCAAAAAAAAAAAAAAAAAAGATTAAAAAAATAATAAAAAAAACAATGAAAGTTTGCAACTAACATTTTTTGAGTATTTTGATTTCTGATCATTGAGTGAAGAGCACTATGGTACATTCACTTTTTATCATAAAGATAAATGTAAAACAATTATAATCAGAGCACAATTTTAAGAATTTATGGGAGTGATTAGAAGGGAGGATTAATTTTAATTATGATAATCACCAGGACTTAGGTTATAGTTATTATTTGTAAATTTGAAGTTATCTAGTGTAACGCTTTGGCTACCTGTGAAAGAGGGAAAGCTTCCCAGATCTACAGGTAGGAAAATAGACGGTCCTCGTCTTTATTGCTTGGAAGGTATGAGAACCTTGTCTGGGAGTCTTCCAACCCAAGCAGTAAGGTAGATCAGCCATTCCTTTAAGCTTCCTGGTGGCCCAAATTATTTGCAGCCCCCCTGTGCTTTTGCATCCCTGTGAAGCGAGGTGTAGGGATGAGAGGAAGCTAACCTTGTAGCATGTTTGGGGTAGTGATCTGGGTGCTTTGTGGGCCAGAGCGACGTTGCCCCCAGTGGACTGTGTTGAGTGGGATGAGTTTTGGACATGATGATTATATCACCTTCCCCTGTCTTTAGCTCATCTTACAGAATCACTTTATGAATTAAGGGTCATCATGTAGTTTACTTCTTTTGATAAATTGATTTTGCCAAGGTGTTTGTTGTAAGTAGCATTGAGTACAGCTTCTGTTCTTTGAATTGTTTATAGAAATTTCGGTGTGGTGTTCCGCCTTTGACAGTTGCCTTCAGTGAATGACTTTAGGTGCAGGAGAATGAACAGCAGCTGTTCTGAGGAAAGCAGGCTTGCGCCGTGGTTTCAGTTCACGACGTCTCGTATCTCTGCTCTCCCCAAACCCCCAGCACTGTCTCCCCCGTCCTCACACTTAGCTGATGCCCTTGCTTCCTGTTTCACTTGAAAACACCGTAACAGTCAGAAGAGAACTTCCACCGACTTCTCCCAGACATGTAGTCACATGACTGGCCTTTTCTGTCACCAGATGAACCAGCCACACTGTGCCCAAGGCCAGCACGCCCCTGACCACTGGATCCCACCCACCCCCTGTTCCTATTGGCCCCTCTCTGCGGGCCCTTCACTAGCACACCATCGCGTGGTTCTCTCCTCCGTCTCAACAATAAACCGTGACCTGCTCGGGTCCTTGGACTCTTTAATCAATAGAAATTGGTAGGAGGCCAGATGAGAGATCCAGGCAAGGCTTTATTGAGACTCGTGCCACAGCGGGGTGGGGCTGGGGGTGGAAACGAGCAGTAGGTGCCCTTGCTTGCTCCCCGAGGGGGCTTGAGCTGGTTCATCAAACGGGCTGAGGGCGGGGTGGGTCTGGCAGGAGGCCTGGCTTAGGTGGGCTGCTCGCCCTCTGGGTGGTGCTGTGTGCAGGGATCTCGTGCAGGACCCTGCTTTTGCTCCTGGCACCTCAGAAGGGGCCGCTGGTTTGGGGCCTGTGTGTACCTTATTGTTCATAACTGCCCGACTGCACATGCGTGCAGTTATTTTTAGTCCATAATGGTTTCTTTATATCCTGTTGCCCAGGTGCAAGTGCAAGCACTCAGGTAGAGGGTCCCCTGTCACAGCCCATCTCAAAACCAAAACAAGTCCAAACCAAAAACCAGCTTTTAAAGTCCTTCTTTTCTCCAGCTGTTAACTAACCTATTTCTCTGCTGCCTTTTATCGCTAATTCTTAGCTTTATTTGTAGGTTTGTCTCCCGTTTCCCCCTTCGCTCTCTGAAATGTGCTCCAGTTAAGCCTTCTCCCCACCCTCCCGGCTAGACTGCCTTGTCATGGTCCCAGCTATGCGCAGGTGCTCCGTCCCTGGTCAGCTCTCAGGCCTCGTCCTCCTTGGCTCATCAGCTGCATTCAGTAGTCGATGGTACTCTCTTCTTTGAAACCTGTTCATTGCTCAGCTTCCAAGAACCTTGTTTTTCTCGTCTTACTGGTCCATCGTTTGCTGATTTCTCCTCACCTCCTGGACCTCTTAACAATAGAGGGCTTCAAGGCTTGAGACCTCTTTCTGTCTATATCCCTGCTTGGAGATTCTTCCAGTTTTGTGATTCTAAGTATGATCCATATGCTGGTGACTCTCACATTTATATCTCAGCCTGGACCTCTGTCCTGAATTCCAGACTCATGTATCCAGTTGCCTGCTTGACCTCAAATTTGTATGTCTCAAAGCGAGCACATGTGAAGCTGAACTCTGAATGGTCCCCCCCAACCCTTCTGTCTGCAGGCCTCTCTGTCACAGTTGGTGGCAGGTCCATCCTTCCCTTGCCCAGGCTGAAGCTCCTGGAGACGTCCCTGGCTTCTTCCAGCTCTCTCGTGTTGTGTCTCACCTGTTCCCAGACCCCACAGCTCCATCTTTAACACACAGTTAGAATTGGGATACTTCTTGCCTCCTCTGCTGCTACTACTGTGGTCCAAGTAATTTTACTTTTTCACCAAACTTATTTCAGTAGCTTCCCAGCCTCCATCCTTGCCTCCCTTCAGCCTGCTCTCAATACAAAATTATATAAACTTTAAATGTAAAATACAGAATTTCAGTCAAGTTGTGTCTGTTTAAAACCTTCTAGCAGTTTCTCATAGGCTTACTCACTCATCATCTTCCAGGGTATACTTAACTATCACCTTCTTTGATCATTTAATGAAAATGGAACCTTCACACCCACCAGTAAGCCTTTGCTGCCATATTTTTCTGCGTAGAATTGATTGCCTTTTCACTTTTTCATTGTCTGTCTGCTTTCTCTAGAGTATAGGCTTCATCCTGAGACCCCAGAGTGGTACCTAGGGCACGTAGTAGGCATTCAGTAAATGCTTGTTGAAGACAAACTGGGTGTCAGATCAACCCATTCTCCATCTTTTCAAGCACCACCTTTTAAATGAATATTAAGATACATAAATGTCTTTGGAATTTCTCTTCCTGGCACAAGTTCAAGCAGTGGCCTGTGCCTTGGTACCTACATCAAAAATACGATAGGAAGCCATTCCTGGCAACGCTTTGTTAGACCGAGGTGTGAGAGACCAGCCTGCGCCGAAGCAGGGAAGAAGAGCTCAGAGAAAAAGAAAGAAATTTTCTCCAGGACAGGTTTCCACATCTTTGTGAGCCCAGAAGTCAGGTGTGGCCTAAGATGTCTGAACTCTTAATTTACCATTTTTGTTTCTCTTGGGTAACAGTCTATATACAAAAGTAAATGTATATTAAATGGTTTATTAAAAAACACATCCTCCATTTCTTATGGACTTCTTTTCACCTCCTTGGTTTAGCTGGAACAGACCTCTTTCCCCCAAGGACACTGTTTCCCGTTACCCTCTCAGTGGAGGCTGCCGGTTCTCTAATAACCCCACGCCGTGAGGATCGGGGGTCGGATGGCAGCCTGTCTGTCCACAGAGCCTCTTCCAGACCATGATTCCTCCTTGTTCTTGGGGTAGGGAGGCCTGAAACCTGCTGCGTCAAGGCTCTGCCACCCTAAGAAAGGGCGTTCACCTTCCCTGTCGCTGTTGTCTCCTGACCTCTTCGTGACCCCTCGCACTACTTGGACACTTGGCCCCTGGCTTTTGTCCAGGGCAGTAGCCCTGCTGCTGCTATCAGTACATGCTTCTGATTGAGTTCTTACAGCACACCCACCCTGTGCAAAGCATTGTGAATGTGTGTGTCATTTATTCCTAACGCAAGCTGTAGGAGGCGTTATCTGTCACACTTCACAAATGAAGAGGCCGAGGCTCAGACCAATGAACTAACTCACCCTTGGTCACGTAGCTGGTAAGTGGCGGGGCTGGGATTGGCACCGGGTCTGTCTCACTCTTTAGAGTGAGCTTTTAGAAAAAGCTCCCCATCCATTTCCTGGCCAGTCTGATCTTCTCAATCACCGTGACTCTTGATATTTTTATAGGTACCTCAAGCTCCTACTCTTCAAGATGGAATTTATTATTTCCTGCCCAAGATTGTCCTTTTGCCTGTGACTGTTAGCACCGTCCATCTAGTCGTCCAAACTACAAACAAGCAAATCGCATACTTTATATTAGGCAGTTTTCCTCTTGTCTAGATTTTACTCCCTAAATAGCTCTTGAATCTGCTCATTCTCTACATCCTGACTGTAACTACTGTAGTTTATTTAGATCACTGCCACCTTTTGCCTGGATTATCGCAGAAGCTTCTGAACTGATCTCTTTACCTCTCATTTTACCATTTCTAGTTCATTCTTTACATTGTAGCAAAAGTCATCTTTCCAAAGTGTACTTTTTATCGTATCACTTCCTAAAAGCACCGGTTTCTATGGCTTTTAGGGTGGATTCTACATTTCCTTGTGTGTTGTAGAGGGTCTTGCATCATCTGGTCGCCTTTTTCTTCTCCAGCTGCATTTTGTGTCTTTCCCTATTTTGGACACAGATTCAGTCGTGTCTTGCTTATACCATGCTCTCTTTCGGCTCCAAATCTCAGATGCTGAGGTAATGGTCTCAGGAGCCGTTCAAGGAGATTTAGTCCCTAATGGAACCTAATAGCATAAAGGCTCCTTATAATGCGGATGAACTACATGGTAGAGGCCCTAAGGAAAGTGTTATCCTAGAGGAAACATGTAATTTGGAAGACAACAAAAAGATTATTCTCAGGAAAATAATGATTACTGGGTAGTTTCTTACACTAGTATGCTTCTAACAAATCAGAATATGCTATACCAGCAGTGCAGTGTTCACTTCTGTAGATCATGCTTTATATCAATGAGTAGTAGGTCATGGGTACTCAATAAATATTTGTTGGATGAATGAATTAATCTCTAAGTGAAAGCTAAATATTGATCAATCTAATTATGTTGTATAGATTTTAGTTACTTGAGAGTTATTTTAGGAAAAGACTGTGGCAATATAGAATAATAAGAAATCTGTCAAATGAGAAGTGATATCAAAATATTTAAAGCTTAGTTGAGTTTTGAATTTAGATTGCTTGTTCGTATTTACATATATAGGGGTAAATGTTCCTTAAATTTTAAAGGAAATGCCTTGAGAAATTTAGATGGGTTTTAAAAGAATGGGAATGCGGTAAGGATTCTCTCATCTGCTGTCTTGGAAATTTCTATTTGAATAGTCTGATGTGGGCAAAGATGAGGTCGACATTAATCAAAACAGTTTCCCAGTTCTATTTGGAATTGCATTCAGAGCCTGAAATATAGTTTTAATAAATACAGTAATGAAAATTGTTCCATTTTTGAGGGTGAACGTAATATTTGGAAGATTCAGAAATCTTTTGGAGCCAAGTATGTACTTGGTGAAAAAAATAAATAGTCTTGGTATTCTTCTTTCGATCAAAATGAGATATCTTCTTAAATGAGACCAGTAATTTTCATGTGATTCACAAACTGATTACAGTCCAAGGAGGAATTTCAAACATATTTTCAGTATTGGAAGCCTTCCTGGAGTAAGTCCATATCCTCTCACGGTGCTTGTTTGAAGGGCAATGTTGAATGTATAGGTTCTAATATGTTTGTTAGAATCGGTTGTGTCATTTTACATTTAGCATACCTTTATATTTTGTCTCCCTTTATATTATTATTATGTGAATATTATGACTTCTTCATATGACTGTGGTTATGTTTCATACATCTTTCTCACTAAATATTCATAAAACAAATATTCCTCAGATTTAGAAATTTTGATAAGCACTTCTTTTTCCAGGAACACTTATCTAGAATACATTTAATTATGCATTCCTTTTATTTATTTTTTTTCCTTGACTGGGTATCATTCAGTGTAGGAGAAGAGGGGGATGGAGGGGGAGGGATTTCTAGGAGAGTTCCGATAGGGTGTCCAGGAGAGCGCCAGGGGGGCACCAGGACTCAGTTTCAGGCAGCACTAACTTCCAGAACCAACACATGGGAGAGAGGGAGCAATGGGTTCCGTGGCCCAGAGTGATGAGCAAAGTGAGAAGAGAAGGCTGAGGATGGAGCCCTGTGGACACCAGAATTTATATGTGGGGGGGGAACACGTAGGGGAGCTGGGGGCAATCAGAAGCGCTGGCTGTTCTGTGGGGTGGTTCAGGGCCTGAGCCCTGAAGTCGGATTGCCTGGGGTCAATTCTTGGATGCCCCACTTTCTGGCTGTGTGATGGAGGACAGGTTATTGGACATCTGTATGTTTCACTTTTCTTACTAATAAATTAGAGGAATCATAGCTTTTACCTCCTATGAGCTATGGAGCTTCTAAGATTGTGCTTGGCACGTAGATAGGACCCAGACGACGGGGATGAGGGTGAGGGTGATGGTGACGACGTTCTGCCAGTGACACTCTTGGAGCATAGGTTTCTCCACTAGTGGTTGGTTCTGCATCATCTTACATCCTTTATTACATTGTTATTACCTGCCTTCTGCCCACACCGTTGCTTCGTTAGCCTTGTTTATCCTAGTCAGTGGCATCACTGTCCATCAAGGTGCTCAAGCCCCAGATCCATGACTTATCCTTGATTTCTCTCTGTCCCCCTCTCCTCATACTCAATTCATCAGCAGCTCCTTTGACTCCACCTCAAGATCATATCCTGATTCCGTCTGCTGTTCGCGTCTTCTCGCAACAGTCAGGTCAGGTCCACTTCCTCCTGTCCAGTCCCCCTGCTTCCACTCTTGCTTTACTCATCCTCCTGTCCATTCCTTCCCCACCAGCGTCGTGAGTTGTCATTGTAAAATGTGTGTTAGCCCACAGTACCGTGCTTCCCTGCTGGAGACCCAGGTCCCTCACTGGTGCTGTCAGAGTGCCGTGCGGTTTTGTCATGCTCGCCTCTAACCTCGTTCCTCAGCCTGTCACCCTTGTTCTCCATCTTCCAGCCAGTGTTCCTTCAGCACACCCAGTTCATTCTTTCCTCGAGACATTTTCTCCAGGTTTTCTTTCTGCCCTTTTTTTTTCTTCTGGTCTTTTAATCTCACCATAAACGTCACCTTCTCACCAAGGTCATCCCAGAATTACCCACTCTAAAATAACCATCCACTCATTTTCCATTATATCACTCTGTCTTATTTCTCTGCATATGCTTAAATATTAGATACTATTATGTATTTGCTTATTGTTTTTTTATTGTTTTGGATTATGTATTTGTTTAATCTCCCTCCTCTGTTAATAACTGTGGAATAAATGAATACATTGTAGAAAACCTCTTCCCTCTATTTGTGTCTGTCTCTGTCTCTGTTTCTCTCAGGGAAAGGCTTTTGCTTGCCATGTTTAATTGTACCAGGTATGGCTGGTGGTGCTCATGGGGCAGATGGGAGTGTCTTCATCATTATCCTACTCATGAAATGCTGGGAAAGGTCATCAGTATTTCTGGTTACATAATTTGGATATAGTGATTATGCTGGGTAGTGTAACTAATGATGATTAAATGATACAAACACTGGGGTCTTATAAATGTTTAACTAGATAATTGGTTGTATTTGATCACTCATTTTTCTTATGCTATAGTGAATTCTCTCCTTTGTTTGATAAAAAGCCAGTTATAATGATTAATGGCATATTGTTCCAACTGATGTAAATCTCAGACACTTAGTGTCTTTAGGAATAGGTTACTTTTGAAATAGTTAAAGAAATTTTAGGGAGATCATTTTTCACATGGGAAGAAGCATGACTAATTAGACTCTGCTGGCACATGTGGTGTTTTGTTTTTGTTTTTAATATGTGTTTTTTTTTTATTTCTAGTGAGGTTTGTAGAAAATAATGTATAACAGCTTTATGTTAGATATTGTCGAAAGGATGTTCTAGTTTTTGAAGTTTGGAGGTGAGTAATCTCTTTAAAGATCATACATAGCATGAGCTTTATTGCCAGATAAAATTGAAGGGCATTTTGAAGTTTTGTAACTTTTAAATTTTTGAGAAATTTAATAATGTTAATATATAGTTTATTAGATTACATAATTGGTAATATGAAAATCACCAGTAAGAGGTGAATTTGCAGTAACAGTGAAAACCATATTAATGATGTTAAATATTGTAATTAATACTGGCTTGTATATTAGATCATTGATAACAATACCTCTAGGAATTATCAGGACATAATTTTCTCTCTGGGGAGTCTGTTGAGTCCATGCTGTGACTCTTCTAATTTCCCCAGAGAGAATTATCATCATCATGTTACCCTGAATTATCTTACTGCTCATTAAATGTTCCTGCCTTCAAATTTAAAGGAAATTAAAGAAATTAATTTAGTCATGGGAAATTATTAATTGTTTAACGAGGTTGCACCTGTGATAGTATGAACCTGTGGCACAGCAGAAGGAATTTTATTTTAAAATGAAAAGTATTTATGTGAAGGAAGCAGTTAACAGACTGACATGTAGAAGTTAATCCCAATTAGTTAGCAAGATGTGGCGGTATGTAATTAAAGTGCATTCAGATCAACAAGAGATTTCATTAATGAGAATGCAGAACACTTAAGGTGTTATAAAAAGCTTCCTTCACTCTAGAGTTTGATTTTTTTTTAGTTGTCATATGTAATTTTGAGTATTTATTTTATATTTCTGAGATTTTAGGGTTCTTTTATAGTATAACTTGCAGATTCACATATCTCAAGAGACTAAACATAATTTACCACAAAAATGTAATGCAAATGCTTCCAACATCTGTTTTAATCGTGTCCTTTATTTAAGGAGTTGTGGGTGTCTTATAGTTAGTAATTAAGAAATAAAATAACAACAGTAAAAACAATAAACAATAAAACAATAACAATATCAAAACAATGTATGTAGGCTTACAGTTATGTTATTCATGTTAATTAGTTATATTTTGAGACTTATTCCAAAAATGAATCTGTTTGAAAATTCTTGTATGGGGTATGTATGTAGTCTTTATTTAGTAAGTTTAGAAGCTACCCTGTGCTGAATTAATCACACCCTTTCTCAGTTTCTTTTGTCACGAAGAGCTTGCAGCTTCACACTTGTAGGGTTTATGGGCTTTCAAGCAGTTATTATCTTCACTTTGCCTGTGAATTTAAACTTTACTGTGAGCATGTTCCAGCCCGATAGCTGAATTGCGGCCACATGTGGTTTTGTTTATTGCATGCTCCCCCACAACAATTAGGAGGCCTTCGGGCAGAATAATTTTAGTTAGCTCTAGAGTATGGCACCAAGGAGCCTTACACCCAGGGGATCAGGCTGTGTTCATTCATGAATCAGGAAGACAGTCCGCGTGATAACTGGGGTGTCCTGGTTGGAAGGCAGAGCCCAAGGCTGGGCAGTGCTCAGAGACCCTAGTAAGGATGTGGCTGGCATATGGGAAGCCTAGCTGTAGATACAGACAAACTCCAGTTTCGGCCAGAGGAAGAGGACCAAAGAAGCAAATCAGGGTCAAGACTAAAGAATTTCAGTCTTGAAAACCCGAGGACATGCAGGAGGCTGTACAAATCCAGAGCCTGTGGGGAGAGAGGGTCGGTGGCAGGCTGTTACCACTGGCGCCCCTGGGGGAGGGGGCATAGATGACGGTGAGGGAGTACGTGAGCTTGGCTCTGTCCCAGGGGACACTCACGCACAGTTCTTTGTGGGGGTTCACCCCTATGCTAGAGAAGTGGGAAACAAGGTTTGGGTAGCTGGCCCAGCTGAGAAAGATACTGGGCGTTAGAACTGGGGTTTCGAGCCCAGGCCTTGCTGACTGACTCCAGAACGTGTGCCGTTTCTCTGGGGCTTTATGGGAACTCAGTGGATTCTTCTGTACCGCCTGGCCCAGGTCCGGCCTCAGAGCACAGTGTTCAGGGCTTGCTGTACTGCCCTAAGAGGGCAGTGAATTAGCACTAAGGTCCCCTTTCCTACTGCGGGTGCAAGGGGAGTCTCTGTCTCACCTGTTGGGAAGCTGTTACTGGCAGAGACAGCGTCCACTTGCAGGTCTGGAGCTTCCCCACTCCCCATGGAGCTTCTGCCTCAGACCTGCTGGGAGCTTCTCCGCGGTTACAGTCATGGGGATGCACTTAGAACTTTTACATTCATTAAGTTCTTTCAGCTACATTCACTTACTTAGTAAATATTTATTGTCTGTTTCATGTTGAGCTGCCTTCATGGCATCTGGACACAAAGATAAAACTTGGTTTCTGTCTTTGAGAAACTCTGTGTTTGGAGGGAGAAATATACACGTGTAAACAAATAATTAAAATCCAGTGAGGTCTGGAACCTAGCTCAGTGCCTGAGTTTGCACCACTGTGTGGAGAGTTGACTGCTGTCGGTTGCTGTACAGGCCCAGGGGCAGGAGCAAGCAAAGCCTCCTGGCGAGCTGAGGACGATTCCTGAGAAGGACTGGCAAGTCAGCCCCCAGGACGAGCTGGGCTGGCCAGGTGCGAGGGGCGCAGTCCCTCAGAGGGCCTGGGACACACAGATGCCTTGCACGGAGGGGCCGGAGCTGCAGGCGCATTTGGCGCCGAACGGTGTGGTTGGAGGGGAGGCCCAGGGCAGGGGCCAGGTGACTGAGAGAGCTCCTGTCGTAGGTGGGTGTCAGTGTGTTGCGGAAGAAGCAGAGTAGCTTTTTACTTTCATAAAAGTTAAAAATCCTTTAAATGACTCACATCGAATCCAAAAGCCATTTTGTGCAGCTCAGACAGATACCCTGGTCATTAAGGGACTACAGAGACTGAGACCCAGTTTATCCACCAGAATGAGAGCATGGAAAGGCAACTGAACTGATTTTATTTGGTTTATATTTTATACTGATTTGAATCTCATTATTTTGCTGGGTTATTTTATTCCCATTATAATTAAAATGCTAAGCTAAAGAATATGGGGAATTGGACATCATCCAAAAAAGAGAATATAGCTCTTTCCTAAAAATAGTTCTTTACTTGTGTGGGCACTGATTTGATACCATCTTTTTTATTTTAAGCACCTCATACAGCGCTGCTTACATGGGGCGTAACTCATCAAAATGAACTGTGGCACTGAATACAGTATCAGAGAGTCATTACCGAAGTATATGTATAACCTGCCTGGCGATCTCTTAAAGGAGACCTCATCCTACACAGGCTTATTTTTATACAAATTGCAGCGTGGCACAGACACGGGGGGGTAGTCGGAGATGTGCAGCTATGCTTCTTCTCATGTCAGCTCTGCACGTCTACACTGGGTGACGGGACATGGGAGCAGATGAGACAAGCTGTCACTCACCCACACTGCCCTTTGAAGAAAGGCCATGGGGGGAAAAGGTGCCGCAAATGGGCTGTGAAGTTTACATACACTGCCCACTGTTAAACAGATTACGTCTAATGAAGTGTCTAATGCTCAGGCCATATCAACCTAATCCTTGGTGGCAGTTCATCCCTCAACTGCCAAAAAACACCGCCCTCTGGCCCTCTCTCGCCCGCTCTGGCCGCCAAGCACAGGGAGGTGCCCAGCCTTAATAAACCGAGACAGTGTGTGATCTGACATGCAAATGTAGGTCATTGCATATGTAAATGTGTGATTACAAACCTGCATGCCAAAACACATTAGTGAGACTTTGCTCTCAGCATGCGGTTGTCACACTGCCTTAGCAGTTCAGGCTAATATTTGTCAGTTATTGTGCAGACAGAAGATGGAATTCCCAGTCAGGTTTAAAGGATATGGATTGCGTGATACCGTTCCTAATGATGAAGCTGTATTTCACTGTTGAGATTGACAGGTTTCATCGGGAGAAGGAATGGTCTGTACATTTTGGGGAGAGGAAGAAAACCTATTTCTCAAATGTTGCAGACTATCCTAGTGTGTAAATTAAAAAATAAAAAAAAGATTTTTTAGAAAAGCCTGGACAATTTAAAAAGTCTCTCCTCTTTAAATGAAACAAAGTTAAGGAAACTAAACAAGTTGCTAATATCCACTGAATATATCTGAGAAGTGAGGCTTTGTAAGTTTCCTTTGTTAAGTAGGTGTCACAGTGACACTTAATTATAAATTCATCTCAGTGACCACAAAAAGAAATCTTATATATGAACAGAGTGGCAGGTTGTCTCCCTTTATTTTATAATTTTGTTTTTATTTTCATTTTTGACATACATGTTTCTAGTCCCAGTTTTGTTTTTTCATCAAAAGGCCTGAAATTGAAAATTGAACTTGAAAATACTGTGGATCATCATGTAGGGTCCCATAATGTTGTATCACATTGTAGGTGACTTTGTTTAGTAACCCTGGCAGTATAGCAAAGCCTATACTTAGGAATTGGGGATTGGGAATCAGCTAGACAGTGATTTGGTTTGATAACATCTACCTTATAGGATTGTCATGAGAATTGAATTAGATGGCATATGAGGTACTAATTTATAGGACCTGTTAAGTTGTAGGTACCAAAACAGAACCTTTTATTATTGTAGTAATGTTACTATTGTTATTCTAACAATTATTTATGGTTTTATATTTATATAATGAGTTTGTGAAATTTGTATTCTGATTATTTTGCATGTCTTAAAGGAAGAGTGGTATTTTTCTTGACAATATTTTGGACTTTCCGAAGAAAGAAAAGCAATGCACAAGAGTAGAAATCATTGCTACCTTTTTTCTCTTTTTGAGAAACATTGTATTTGAATGACAGTGAAACTTTGGCAGAATTTTAGAGTTTTTGCTAGCATGACAGATGTAGTGAAATGAACAAGGTAACATGTATTAGGGGTTAGTGTAATGCCCATGTGTCAAAATAGCCTTTTACATAAGTCATGGGGTCATCAGCCTTGACTAAGGTTTGCTTGAGGGACTCAGAGATCAAATTACTTTCGTGGGTTTAGGAACCAGTGCGCCCTTTGGTTGCATTAATAGGTATTTAATGTTCAGTGTTACTAGAGGGGGCCCAGTCAGGCCCCACGAGAACGTCATGTTTACTCTGAGTCGGCTCAGAGTAGAGCAGGTCCAGAAGAATGTGAGCAGAGTGGTAAAAGGCCAAGAGGCGTGTACTTACCAGTAATCAGGAATCTTGAAAAGGCTCGTGTGTGTTTAGCCAAAAGAGAGACGATAAAAGGGCATATGATGGCTAAACTATCGTTACACTTTTATAGGTAGATCGCTACAGATAGATTATGAGTGTCATGAGGAGCTTAAAAGGCAGTATTCCTTGGACATGTGTGGTAACCTCAGCAGCAGACAGTGTTGGATCCTAGTGGATCCTAGATCTGTCCTATGACTGGTTGAATGAATGAATGAGTCTGTAAACAATGAACGAAAGAACTAGGACAGTGGATAAAACGTATAAGGAGTTGGGATTTGCCTCCAAATGGGGACGGCTGGGGTGCTGCCTCCCAGCACCTGTAATTCTTTCTCAGCGCTGTTGAGAGCCCCTTCCCTGTACCTGTGTAAGCTCTTTCAGAGCAGAAGCGTTTCTGATGCATCTCTGTTTCCCTAGCAGCTAGTACAGTGCCCGATGCGTAGTAAGTACTAAAATGTGTTAGTTTCAAAAAGAAATGACATTTTCCACAAACAACAAAAAAATATTGTTTAAAAATGTAATTATGTACTGAGTGACAGAGGCCAATCTGAAAGGCTACAATACTGTATGGTTCTAACTATGTGACATTCTGGTAAAAGCAAAACGATCGGTACCGTAAAAAGTCAGTGGCTGCTGGGGTTTAGTGGGGAGGGAGGGATGAGTATAGAGGATTTTTTAGGGCAGTGAAAGTATACTATATGATACTGTAATTATGGATACATGTCATTATACATTTGTCCAAACCCATAGAATGTACGACACCCAGAGTGAACCCTAACGTAAACCACGGGCTTTGGGTGATAATGATGTGTCAGTGCAGGTTCATCAGTTGTAACGAAAGTCCCACTCTGGGGGGGGTGTTGGTAGCGGGGAAAGCAGTCCATGTGTGGGAGCAGGGGGCGCATGTGGGACCTCTGCACCTTCCTCTTAATAGTGCTGTGAACCCAAAATTGCTTTTACACAATTACGTCTTTTTTTAAAAAAATTTATTTTTACATCTTTATTGGAGTATAATTGGTTTACAATGGTGTGTTAGTTTCTGCTTTATAACAAAGTGAATCAGTTATACATATACGTATGTTCCCATATCGCTTCCCTCTTGCGTCTCCCTCCCTCCCACCCTCCCTATCCCACCCCTCTAGGTGGTCACAAAGCACCGAGCTGATCTCCCTGTGCTATGCGGCTGCTTCCCACTAGCTATCTACCTTACGTTTGGTAGTGTATATATGTCCATGCCTCTCTCTCGCTTTGTCACAGCTTACCCTTCCCCCTCCCCATATCCTCAAGTCCATTCTCTAGTAGGTCTGTGTCTTTATTCCTGTCTTACCCCTAGGTTCTTCATGACATTTTTTTTTCCTTAAATTCCATATATATGTGTTAGCATACGGTATTTGTCTTTCTCTTTCTGACTTACTTCACTCTGTATGACAGACTCTAGGTCCATCCACCTCACTACAAATAACTCAATTTTGTTTCTTTTATGGCTGAGTAATATTCCATTGTATATATGTACCACATCTTCTTTATCCATTCATCCGATGATGGACACTTAGGTTGTTTCCATCTCTGGGCTATTGTAAATAGAGCTGCAATGAACATTTTGGTACATGACTCTTTTTGAATTATGGTTCTCTCAGGGTATATTACGTCTTTTTAAAAAAACCTTAATGATGAGGTGGTAAACTCACTGCCACTGGAATTGTTCTTGGTAGAACTTAAATGATTGTCAGGAAGTTTAGAAGATTTTCATACATTACTTGGCAGGTTGGACTAGGTGAATTTATATGTATATGTGTGTATTTTTATATAATATGAATAGTTCGATAAATACTTGTCGAGTGAATGGCTGTCTGCGGGTTTACCATAGAAATCACCTACTTATGTGAAGACAATCAATGATTGTGTGTATATTGTGTGATTGAAAACTTTTCTGACTTTTTTAATTACAGAAGGCCTTACGACCGGATATGGGCTATAATACATTAGCCAACTTTCGAATAGAAAAGAAAATTGGTCGCGGGCAATTTAGTGAAGTTTATAGAGCAGCCTGTCTCTTGGATGGAGTACCAGTAGCTTTAAAAAAAGTGCAGGTAAGATGACTTTAATTATATAAATCCACGTAAAATTATACTCTGTGAAGAATAAATAGAGAAAAGTGCATCCTGAATGATTGGGTCATGACAGTCTTAAGTTGAGAACGATGGGAAGGAATAAAAATTGTACTGTAAACACTTGCATTAAGTGCAATACATGGTGGAAATCATTTTTTAGTTTTAATACTACTTTTAAAGTTCAGCTGGTTTTGTTCACCCAGATTCAGTAATGACTAGAATGATCTTAGAAAAGCTTTCACAGCTCTAGGTTTTAAGAGGCAGATTTGAGTTGTCACCATGGCTCCTAACTGGACGTTTGGCTACGTGTTGTATCCTGAGCTGCAGGCACTGCAGAGGGAAACCAGGCTCACAGAATGCACAGCCTGATAAAGTCAGTAAACGGCAGGCAAGGTTAGGGGGAGGTTTTCGTTAATGTAGAGAGCCACACTGGCAATAAATGAAAGAAAACTGAAGTGAACTTTATTTACTGGAGAATAAAAAAAAAATGAAATAGGTAAAGTTAGAGGATTGATGTCTTACGTAAAATCCACACGTTGTATTGGTATCATTCTAGCATCAGCTCTGCTCTCCAGTCCTGACTCTGTCTGGGTTCCTCAGATCCATGGACCTGCCCCAGCTCACCTGGCCAGGCCCTGCCCCAGCCCGAGCCCAGGACAGGTCACTGCCCTGATGGGTCCACTCGCCCCTGGTCTCGAAAGCACTTGCCTTTCTGCCCCAGAGTGTGTTTGACATTGTACCGTTTTACTTCCCTTTTTCAGGGAAGGGCATTCTTGTTCACGCCTGCCTGTGGACTTTCCATTTTACTCTGCAGCCCTGGTGTCTTTTCTGTGTCGAGACCTGCAAAACCTCAGTGTCCTCTTATTATTATTATTTTAATTTTGTAAGGGATCAGTATACTTGCAACAGCTGTTGCAGAGGTGAACAGTTTTCACTCATATTTTTAAGCAAATAGTAAATATTTATGAAAGATTTTATGGGGCATATATGTTAGATATAAAGAATAGGACAGATGCTGTCATATCCACCACTCACCTTTGACACACTTCTGCCACTCCCTTCCTTCAGAGGTCACCATGTCCTGAATTTGTGTGTATTGTTCCTTTGCTTTTCTTTAGAGTTTTTCTCCAAATCTGTATACATTTCTGAATAAATCTGTTGTTTGCTTTTGCATTTTTGAACTTATATAAATGTTGTCACATGTTGGTGTGTGTGGCTATGCTTTATTCTTTATATATCTAGTATTCAATATGTAGATATGCGTGTGTGTAGTAGTAGTATTACATACTACGTGTGTATACTATCCAGTTCTTGTTACGTGCTACTGGTTGTGTACAGTTGTTTGCTGTTACAAACAGTACTTCCGTGATGTTCCTGTGTATGTTTCCTGGTGCACACATGCAAGAATCTCCCTTTTGCATGTGCCTGAGGATGGAAGTGATGAGCCCAGGGCCACGCACGGTCAGTGCTGCAAGTTTATACCGAGTTCTTCCAGCGGTTGCACCGTTGACCTTCTCTCCAGCAGCACGTGAGGGTAGCCGTCTTCTCTCATGTAATCTGCCATTTACAGTAAGAACATAAAATATACAATGCAGAGATTAGTGTTTATGACACAGATGACTTTGGGAATGATTATTTCCTAACAACAACTCTGATCCTTTTTTTTTTTTTTTTTTTTTTTTTTTGCGGTACACGGGCCTCTCACCACTGTGGCCTCTTCCGTTGTGGAGCACAGGCTCCGGACGCGCAGGCTCAGCGGCCATGGCTCACGGGCCCAGCCGCTCCGCGGCATGTGGGATCTTCCCGGACTGGGCCACGAATCCATGTCCCCTGCATTGGCAGGCGGACTCTCAACCACTGCGCCACCAGGGAAGCCCTCTGATGCATTTTTAAAATGTATTGAATTTCTAATATGTATCTCTGGGCACTGTGGGGGGGGGAGGAAAAGAAGCTAGCAATTTTATTCCTGCCCACCAAGGGAAAAAGAGTCTATCTAGAGCAATGAAACGTTAAACCCTGCGGCGTGGATTCCTGGTTTCCCTAGTTCGCAGAAAGGAAATGTCAGTATGAGCTGTTGGCGTGGCTGGGATTGGAACGGAAGCCAGGCTGTCGAGGTGAGACCAGATCCTGGAGAGCTCTGAAACCAGGAACAGGACTTTGAGTAGGAGGGAAGTGAGGATTCGCTATGGATTCTCTAGGAGGGTAATGATCTTCAGAATCGGTTATTTTCAAGATAAAAGTACAAGCTGAACACACAGAACGGACTAGAGAGAAGACAGCTGCTGATTTGCCCCAGGTGTCAAGGCGGGGCTGGCTGGCTGGCTGGCTGGCTGGCTGGATGGATGTGTGGGTGGATGGATGGGTAGGTGGGTGCGTGGATGGGTGGATGCTTGGATGGGTGGGAGGATGGGTGGGTGGATGAATGGGTGGACGGATGCATGGATGGATGGATGGAGTGAGAGACCATCTAGGTGGAGTCCCTGCAGCCTTCCTGGCTTCCCTCTCCCCCCTACCCCCCACCCCCGACCCTGAGTGTGGACAGAGAGACAGCGCTCAGTTCTGTCTCTAAGGATTGCGTTTTAAATCACAGAACCTTGTCATTGGAAATACTGAGAAAGAAGGGGAGAAAGAAGGGAAAAGGGAGGGAGGGAGAAAGAACAAAAGCTCTTCCAGGCCTCTTGTAATACCGTCTACATCGTTTCTGGTTGCCTGTATCCTTCTTTCCTTTGACTGGAAAATTGAATGGACCGGAGTGGATGTGCATGGTCGTGTTTCCAGTCAGTGCAGGGTAGATGCCCCTCCAGCTGCCCCCACTTCACACTATGGTAAACCCCAGACCGCTGCCTCCCGCTGTGCCGAGTTCAAGTTTGTCCTTTGGGCTTTGCCTTCTTCTGTGCTTCTTAGGGTTGCTATTGGGACATATTCTAGTTTAAACGTAACTCCTTTATACAAGAGAGAATTGTTGCTGTAAAGATATTCTTAGCTTCTGTAATTAGGGAACAGTATCTTAAACCTTTGTGAGGAGAAATATATTTGCATTTCAGACATGTTACTGATTTTTGTGATGTATTACACTTGCGCTGAACAATAAAGACCAGGGTTCTTCCTTTTTAAAAATCCACCTCTGCAGCTTAGTATGAAAATGTTTTAAACTATTGTTGACCAGACTCTTTTCCTGCCTGAAGAATCCTAGCCCTTCTTTAAAAAATTCATAAGGAATCAAACATTGGATATCCTCATGCAATTTGTTATTTTAAGGCTACTTTAATTGTCTAAAGGGCCATGTCACTGTTTCCAGCTCTTCTAGAATCCTTCCTGGTTGAGTTCATGTGTTGAAATGTTGCGTTTATAACTCATTTCTCTGCTCACAAATATTTGATGAGACTCTTTAGAAGCAGAGTGCAGGTTCCTCAGCGTAGTTCTCCAGGCTCTTCTGTACTTTGTCCTGTGTCAGGTGTCACTTTTCTGTGGCCAACTTGCCGGAAGCCCTGGTGACTTTCCTGGATGTTTGCCTGTTACCTGTGTGTGGAAAGGAAAGAGTGTGTACTGAATGCATGTCCCTTCTTTGAAATCATAAAGAGGTTGAGAGCCTGCAGTGTATGACAGCATTAACCAACCTTCTAGAAAATTTGCCCACATCCCGTCATGATTTGTTTGCCAAAATTAAGATGGTTCTTAACTGATGGAACATTTTTGCAATTCCACATACTGGCTTTGCTTCCCTGTCTCCCTGCTTCCCTTCCTGTTGCTCGTTCAGTTCACTTCTCCAATGTTAGCGATCACCTGATGTTCAGTGGTTAGCTTCTTAAGGCTTTGAGAACGCCAGCATGAACAGAATAACGGGGCTCGTGGATTCCAGTGGAAGTGCAGCCAAGACACGTCTAAAATAGTGAGGGAGGAACCACAGTGGGCGCAGCCTTGAGGGGCCCAGGGTGAGAGGGAGGTTGGGAAAGTCTTCACAGGCATCGGGCTGTGTCTCAGAACCACAGTTCTTTGTGTTGGAAGATTATCAAAGAATTGTTTTGATCTGGTCCACTTAATCTCTGTTTTATTATACTTAGTTCATTGATTAGAGCTGTGTAATTGGAATTGGTAGACGTGATGTTATAGCATGAATTTTGGTTTTTTGTGTCTCAGTTCTTTGACCTTTTTTACCCTGACTTTTTAATCGTAGGTGAAGTAGTTTGATCCTTAGTTCATTAATGCTTAATTTGTCTTTTCTTACTCTTAAGTTGTATGCTGAATAATACTGTTTTACTGTGGGACATCCATTGTCAGTCAGTGACATTTATTAGAGTCACTTTTGTATAAAGCACTTTTGTATACTTACAAACAAACATAAATAGTGATAATATACAGTATTTGTTCAGATTCACCCTTTTGATCCGGGTCATCTCCAAAAAACTTTCTGAAAGGACAAATATTCTTTGATATTTGTTTTACTTATATTTACTTATATTTGATAATTATGTTAAAGCATTCATCAAGAAAATCACTTTTTATAGTATATTAATGAGTATAACTTGCTCTTTTACATGTGTTAATTTTAGATTAAAGATTTTGCATGTTTGCATGTAATTAGACATTAGGATTTGCATGCAATTAGAAATTTGTGGGCAGTAGCTTCTTCCGTAATGCATACACTGATTTTAACATATTTGTAACACTTTATAGCCATATATTCAGTCTCTTTTTCAGTGTTCACTGTGATTACGGAATTCATCCTGCAGCTTTTATCAACTTCATTATTTAATCCCTATAGACTTCTTTGAAACTTTCAATAGATACTTGAGCAAATGAAAATTAGGAAGCATTTGTAAGAATAATTTATATATTATATATTTTTTAAATTGGAGAATAATTTAGTAATTGATACTATACTAGTTTACTTGTCAAGGAGGCAGAGACTTCATCTTAAAAAATTAAAGCTTCTTAATTCTATTCGTTTGTACTTTCAATTTTATTTTAGGCATTTTGAGGCATATAAAAATGTAGTAAATGTTTAGCCTTATCGAATATTTAGAGAATGGGGCATTCTAGTTAACAAAATTTGGGGGTTATGATGAATTAAGATATATACCATAAATAGTTTACTTAATCATTAAAATATTTAACTGATACAGTGGACATCAATGAAATAATTTAGTTATTTGTCCATTTTTTGATGTTTCACAAATTTTTCTTTTAGCATCTTATGGTACCTTAGGGTCATCATTAAGATAAATGCAAGTTTTGATTATGTGAGTTTATCTTAAAATTTTTAAATGAGAAACTCTTCTAGTGGCCAAGCCCGGTGAGTAAATATTGTTCTTCGTGTGAATCTTCTCTCTTCTCTCTTCTTCTTCCCCACCGTCCTCCCCATCGTCTCAGTGTAAGGTGCTTCTCTTTCCTTGACTTGGAATGCGGGGATGTCATCTTCACTAGGGTTTCTTCCCCTTAGTCTGTGCCCAGCCATCGTTATTCTCTTGTGTCCTTGAAGCCCATCCAGTTCAATACTTGTTCCATCTTGCCCCTTGTCTGCCAGTCTGCAACAACCCCCTCCTTTTTTTTTCTTTTTTTCTTAAATATGTTTTCAGCCCCTTGCTCTCATTTTCCTCTGTCCCTTCCCTGGCACCATGCTGACTCTGCCACGACCAGGCGTCACGGTTGCTCAGCACGCCCAACCCCGGCACCCGGTCTGCTTGCAGCACTGTCACAGCCCACCCTGCGCTCTGCTTGTCCTGTCTTAACTCTCCACATCCCCTCTTCATCTCCTCGTCTCTTTTCTCTCCCATTCTGTCTTTCCACCAAAGCTTGTTCTTTGACCTCATCCTGACCATGGCCCTCTATTCCATATTCTCTAGACCTCTTATTTAAGGTCTGATTTCAGTTGTTTGTGTGTTTCTTGGACCTTTGTCAGCTATTTGAGCAATGCGGATGTTTCCACTTTACAATCTCCCCCATCTTGTTCCTGTCTTGCTAACCCCCCCGGGCAGGGTTTCTCTTCACTGGGTGTTTCTTCATTTCCCTGTTCACATGTACCCACTGTTCCACACCCCCTAGCACAGAAGGGTTCAGGTTATTTCTTGGAGTTTTGCTTACGTTTCTTTGGAAGTGCACTCTCTTGTACTCCCTACTTGGATATATTTTAACCACGGTAGTGAGAAGAACACAAACCAGCAGGTACATATGATTACAGTGTTGTCAGTGGTGGAGTTAAAAACTACCACCTACTCTGAAGCCTCAGCCACGACCCGTATGCCTTCATGCTTAGTGGAAAAGGGCATCTCCTGTGTGACAGTGACGACCTCTGCCATCTGCTGTGCTTTCACGATTGCACAGCCATCCTAATCCATCTTCCCTTCCCTACCTGCGCTCTGGACAAGATCTTTCTCTTCTGTCTTCCTGGAGACTTTTTCAGCTGCTGCCCGTTTCTCCCGCATCCACCTCTCCTCTCCTGCAGTGTCATCACTTGACGTTCTTACTGACGTCTCCGTAGTAACTGTTGCTTCAGCACCCACAGCTTCTTCACACTACACTGGCTTGGTTCTCCTGTCTGTCTGGATATCCCTTTTCTTATTTCCTTCAGTGGCATCTCTTTTTCCCACTCCTTTCAGGATATTTCTCACTGTCATGATTTTGGATTGTTTGCTTCTCCTGCACCACCTTCTCCCTGACCCCTGTAGGGTGGCTTCTGAACCTCCGGAAGCCCTCACTAAGCTTTGCTGAGCTTCAGGCTCTCAGGAAGTCTGCACAAAGGATGAATTTCCCGTGGTACATATTAGAAGCTTTTTAATTTTAAAAACAGGACTGATTGATGCCCTAGGAGTTAGATCACTGTATACTAGCCTGTTGAGTTAAAAGGCACCCCCTTGGAAACAAAGGTTTTTTTGTTTTTTTTTTTAAATAATCATGGAAAAATTAAGGACACACACAGATATCTAGTTCCTTGCCATCATTTGCCAGGGCCTTAAGGAATCCACGAGGAAGAAATTGAGTCCTGTCTTTTGCCTTGAAGTTCAGACACGTTGGTGCATGAAGAGAGGAAGGCTGACGGCCGCTGGATTACAGGCCTGGGTGTCAGAGGAGCGCGGTTC
Organism: Aethalodelphis obliquidens; assembly: GCF_003676395.1. Classification (NCBI taxonomy): domain Eukaryota; kingdom Metazoa; phylum Chordata; class Mammalia; order Artiodactyla; family Delphinidae; genus Aethalodelphis; species Aethalodelphis obliquidens. Next base: position 80,297 of record NW_020837968.1, on the reverse strand, counting down.
CTGGCTCCAGTGCAGACCTCTTCGAGCACTCACCTGGCTTAACTTCCGCCCCCCTCTCCACCCCTTAGGGGCCTGTATATTGAGTCAGGGAGGGGCTGGTGGTAGAGACTTTCATTATTCGGAGATTATCTTGTTCGATGATTGTAATTTACGTCTAGAGAGGCCACTCAGCCCTTCTGCCATGGATTTTCTAACTCCCTCACCCATCTTCCATCCTTCAAATAAGAAAGTCTGTGCCTACCACTCAGCAAGTGCGGGAACCAGAAGTCACTGTGGCATCCGGGTTGCAAGGGGCAGGAACACCGGGAAAGACAGAGGCACAGTCTAGGGGTGAGATCAGAATAAGGACGGAGGGCACATGGGAAACAGGCCTCAATGTGGGACAAGCTGCTCAGTTCATTTATTCAGGCTCTGTGAAGCTGGTGAGGCCCAGATGTTTGGTTGAGATTTCCATTTATGTAAGATTTATTTAAAGTAAGATGTAACAGGTTTGTCAAACTCTCTCAGTATATTTTTTGAAGTACTTCCTTCGCTACATTTTAAGTATTTTTTTCTCCTAACAGATTTACAGATGCCCTTTTAAGGACATTTGTGTTTAATGTTTAAGTCACTTGAAAGCCTTTTCCCTCCAAAGATACCTAGTGTTAACCTTTTGAGTTTCATTAGTCGTGAGTAATTTTGGCAAAATTTAAAGGTGACAAAAGAGAACTTTTTAAATGATTCAGAGAATACCAAGAATGTATCAGCCAATCACTTGCTTAAACACTGCTAATAACTTTGCTCTTATCAAACATTAGTTTAAAAACCCAAACATTAGTTTAGAAACTTTGGTAGAGCTGGAAAGATACCTTCTGAAGACAAGCTTGTAAATAGTTTATGAAAATCCAGATTTTTTTTCATGTGTATTGCCTTTTGCTCACGGAATCAGACAGCTTTGAATCTATGTCTGCGAATGATTTAATCTGAAGATTCAGTTTCTGTTTTTGTCTTGACATGCTGGCTAAGAGAAAAAGCAAGATAAGATACTTCTGAATTTCCAATTAAAAGTATTTGGTTCAGAATTTAATTTTGCCTTAAATGTGCCAGCAATGCTTCATTCCTCAGTGTTTGAGAAGTGACTTTTGGTATTGAGAATTCAGTTCAAGATGAAAGTTAATTTGTTAATTCTGAATTAGTTTAATTATAAGTTGAATTAAAGATTCATGATTTCATCATGGCACAGTTCTGTCTTTGTATTTTGTGTCTAGTTAGGGTTTCCTAGAGCTCTCATACACATTCTCATCTCGCTCAGTCTTTCGTGTTTTAATACTTTTCCATCATAGAGACGTTGATTACTGGGAGATTAGATTTATACATGTCTCCAAGTTTGTGATTTTTTTTTTTTTTTTCATTTTAGTCACTAGTACCAGAGTGATCCTTTCTCTGTTTCCTTAAAAAAAGTTTTCAGGGGCTTCCCTGGTGGCGCAGTGGTTGAGAGTCCGCCTGCTGATGCAGGGGACGCAGGTTCGTGTCCTGGTCCGGGAAGATCCCACATGCCGCGGAGCGGCTGGGCCCGTGAGCCATGGCCGCTGAGCCTGCGTGTCTGGAGCCTGTGCTCTGCCACGGGAGAGGCCGCAACAGTGAGAGGCCTGCGTACCGCAAAAAAAAAAAAAAAAAAAAAAAAGTTTTCAGGAATTCCTTCAAGGTCTAAGACATTCAAAATTTTGTACTTCCCCACATTTCTTCAAGTTGTATCAAGTCCCCTGTGAGTGGTAGTTCCCGAGAATGGCATCATAGATAAGTAGTGTGTGTGTGTGTGTGTGTGCGTGTGTGTGTGTGTTTCATATCAGAAACTAACATCAAGTTCAAAATTTTCTGGTTACATTAATATTTGTTTGATTTGTTATTTAGTGACAACATCATTTTTCTGGCACCTTTTGGCATTTTGGGTAATGAGTGGCTTTCCTACGTGAAATTGCTGAATGTAGAGTTTACTCCTTTAAGTAATGAACTTGTCATTTTACTTATTTCTGTAAGAAATCTTTCTGAGGTGTATTGCACTTCCCTGCATATATGAATCAAGCATCGGAAGCCCGGGCAGCCACAGCCCGCCCCTCGAGGCACTCATGTCACTTCGTGCAGCAGCACTTGCCGGTTGAGTGTCACGTTCTGTGCTCGGGGCTGCAGTCTGCCCCTGACAGTGTGCCTCCTGAGGACTGCAGGCTGGTTCCCTTATTTGTAGCTATAATAAAACATAACGATAAGTTGGCATTCAACACAGTTTTGTGAATCATGGAAAAGCAAGAAAATGGACGTGTTATCCTCATTTATGCTTGGAGTATTGACTTATTAAGATATTTATTTATTGTTAATTTTCCATATGCTTGGAACATTGAGCGATTTCTTTGTCTTCAGAGACATGCTAAAGAGCCCTTTGATTGTATTATTTATTTTCATGTTTTTTACATTAGATCAACGTTTCTCAACCTTTTCTTTATTTTCACCCCTCACCTTTTTGGACATTTTTTCCCAATTATGCCCCCCACCATGAAATTTTAATTCCGTAGATCCAGTGTGTCTGTTTAGGTATCATATGTATATCTGTGCTTAGAGAGAGTAAGACTTTGTCACCCTCTCTCTGAAGAACCAATTTTCACCTCCTTGGAAAATTGACAAGGGTATCAGCCCTGTCAAGAATGCATGCATTAGACCTTTTAGACCCGATTTGATCATATAGATTAATGGTTCAGAGCTTGGGTTATAGTAGGATAACTTGGAGAATGAATTCTGGCTGCTCCATTAATTACCTATGTGAACCCCTGTCAATTTCTTAAGCTTTCTAAACCTACTTTCCTTCATGTGTAAAGTGGGAATACTAACATTATTGTCCTCATGCGGATTAAATGAGAATTAAACGAGGTGGTTCATGCAGTATATTTAGCACATATTGTTCAGTATTTTAACTATTATTATATTAATATATCACAATCTTACAACTTCCGTGCTGTTCGATTTGAACTTAAGACTTGAAATATCTAGCTCTTCTCTTTTCCCATTTTTAATACTGACTGCCTCTGGAGGGAAAATGTAACTTCTAGTCACATGGGATAAAATACCTGTAGATCTCCACAGCTCCTAAAAGCTAATTGGAAAGAATACTTCTTAGTGTGTGTGTAATTATGTGCAAAGTATTACAGTGGACTTACATGGTAACTTGAACCATAGATTACTATTTTATTAAGTAATTCTGGATTTTATTTTTAGATATTTGATTTAATGGACGCCAAAGCACGTGCTGATTGTATCAAAGAAATAGATCTCCTTAAGGTAAATAACAAACGAACTGTTGACTGTTTTGAACATAACTGAGTAGGTTGATAAAAGTGATTTATTAAATATCACACTTAAAAACAAAAAGATTTTTGAGATACAGCTTATGCTGCACCGATTTCAAGTAACATATAAGTTTGAAATCAATATATTGAAGAATCCAGTTACCTTTTGGATTTACTGTACAATAATTTAATTGGAACATTTGGTAGGATTAGGTTTTTTGTTGTTGTTGTTGTGGCCTCTCCCGTTGCGGAGCACAGGCTCCAGACACGCAGCCTTAGTGGCCATGGCTCACGGGCCCAGCCGCTCCGCTGCATGTGGGATCCTCCCGGACCGGGGCACGAACCCGCGTCCCCTGCATTGGCAGGTGGACTCTCAACCACTGCGCCACCAGGGAAGCCCTGGTAGGATTAGCTTTTTTCCCCCATTTCAAACTAGAAGATAAATAAAATAGACATAAAACATTGAAGAAATTTTTTCTCGATGATCCCAGTTAGACATATTCTAAATGTTAAGTAATGTAAATGCATATTAGCATTATCTCAGGGTATGGTATATTGAGAATGTGGACTGATCCAAATGGCTCACGTTTTAAAAATAATATTTCCATGTTTTTTGCAGATGTAGAAAGGGTGGTGTATGGAGTATGTCAGAATTAGCTTTTCAGTTTCTTATCCACTCAAAGAATAGGACTGACATTTCAGTTACCGTCACACTGCATTTATTATAGTGAGATTTCTTTTGAGGAATTCAGTGGTTTATGTTATATTTTTAACTTTTGGATAAAAGTTGGGTGATTTTTATGCCATCCAGTTTTGTTTGTGCCTGAAGTGAATCAGATCTATTCAAAAAGATAAGAGTAAGATCAGATTGAACCGTGCTTTCCACTGTTCTATTTGTTGTTATTTCCTGGGACATGAAGTGACTGCTTTAATAAACCTTTGTTAGAGAAATAATATATCATCATAGAAAATGTGGGAGGAAAACCTTTAAATAGAAAGAAGAGAAGAAAATCCTGTGTATACTCTTTGGGATCATTCTTGAATAAGTTTCTTTGAGGAATGATTTTTCTTATGTTACCTTGCTTAAAGATTGAATGAAAAGATTGTACAAAAAGACTGTAAATGTTTATAGACTTACGAATATATTTCTACAAGGTGAAAAATTTTTAAGGTAATTTAATAATCAACCCCGTAGATAAGTTCAGAATATTTATATTATTTGATGTAAAAGTGATATTTAGATACAATATAGTAGATGCCAGATTTTTACCACTGGCTGGAGTTATACTAGGATCACCCTTAACTTCAAAATAGTAGTGAAAAGGAATACTTTACTTAACATTGAGTGGCCTTAAATGACATTTATCATTTTGAAGGATATAATTTTTAACAATTGGTGATTTAATTTAGTCATTCGTTTATATGCATGTATTTATATATTTGGTCATCATAGCAATACTTTAAAAAATTTTAAGTGTATAATTTACTCTATTATTTCTAATAAAAATATTAAAATGAAAATGATGTCTAGTTTTACTTTCAATAAGTATAATACTTATTTCAAAATTCACTAGATTAAAGAAAAATATAGTCATGTTAAGATTTCTGTAACTTAAAAATGAAATGCAGTAACTAACTTTATTCTTAAGTTACGAAACTGTGACTCTTGGGAATTTACAGTAAGAAAACTTTTTGATGCCTGTTTTTTTTCTTTTTCCCAGCAACTCAACCATCCTAATGTAATTAAATATTATGCATCATTCATTGAAGATAATGAACTAAACATAGTTTTGGAATTAGCAGATGCTGGTGATCTATCCAGAATGATAAAGGTAAGGTTTGTTTTTTTTTTTTAAACTGAAGATTTATTTTTTCTAATTGAGTTGTAGGTTAAAAATATAGGCATGTTAGCTACTTTAAAGACCTCAACGTGGTGCTTAACATACGGTAGCCCTGTAATAAGTGGTAGGCAGTAGTGATGATTATGATTATGAAGCTAGATACCTGGTGAAGTCACACTGGATATGTGAACACTCCGAGACCAACCTGGAAATAGACCGAGGGCCCGTCTTCTGTAAGCTGAAGTTATAGTTTTGCAGCTTGATTTCTCCAGCCAGAGCACCCTCAATCCTGCACCTCTGGACATCAAACAGAGGGACCAGTGGGAAATTGTAGAGCAGCCTGACCTGGATTGTCCCTGCTCCTGGGAGGGATGCTCAGAGAAGAAAGTGGGCCTTAGATTCAAAGTTGCACATCAAACCCTGATTTGACCACTTAAAAGTTATTTCTTTTCTAAGGGCATATTAATTGGGTTTAAGTTCAGCTACGAGTTATAGAAACTGCCAAATAACAGTAGGCTAAAAACTGCTTATACTTGGGCTTAACTTAACTTCTTTTTTTTTTAATTTATTTTTTTGGCTGCATCGGGTCTTAGTTGTGGCATGCGGGATCTTTCATTTCGGCACGTGGGCTCCTCGTTGTGGTGCGCGGGCTTCTCCCTAGTTGTGCTGTGCAGGTTTTCTCTCTCTAGTTGTGGCGCACAGGCTGCAGGGCGCATGGGCTCTATAGTTTGCGGCATGCGGGCTCTAGTTGACGCACGTGAGCTCAGTGGTTGTGGCACGCGGGCTTAGTTGCCCCGTGACATGTGGGATCTTAGTTCCCTGACCAGAGATCAAACCCATGTCCCCTGCACTGCAATGCAGATTCTTTACCACTGGACCACCAGGGACTTACTTAACTTCTGTGTGCCATATTTTTTCCAAAACAAAATAATAATAGAACCTACTTCATAGGGTCGTTTTAAATGATTAAGTAATTGATAATTTACTAAGAACTTAGAAGAGTGTCCCACGTATAGGAAGGCTATGTAAATGGAAGTTGTTGCTGTATTATTAGTGTTATTATGTATATTTCTCTGTTGCATAAAATTCTGGGGCTAATACGGCAGTTCTGATCTCAAATTCTCAGAGACCAAGCCTGTTTACAGCTGATCAAGTCGTAGGCATGAAGGGAGAAGGGTACTGGCTGGCTGTATCTAAGGCACATCACTGGATGCTGCCACACACTGTTTTCCGTTTCATCCCATTGGCCAGAATTTCATCTCATGAACGTGTGTAGATGCAGGGGAGGCTAGCATGTGTAGTCTTCATTTGGCTGTCCATGTGTGAGCTAAACTCTTACTCTGGAAGCTGAATTGAACAGTGTGGAAATCAGCAAAGACCAACGAAATGAGAAGAAGCGAGAGCTGTTCATTCTGAGCCTGTTCCAGCAACGGAGTCAACCACTGTCACCAGCGTGTTGGCAGAGATTCTTGGGCAGGTAGAGGAGGAGGGACTCTTTATAGTGGATAAAAGAGGAGGCTTCGGTTGTGACCTGATGGGAGGCCACTGACACACAGAAGCTGTTGGTGAGCTCACTCCAAGTCGGGCATCTTAGGTGACTGGCGAGGCTGTGTACTTGGCTTTCTCTGGTTGGTCCTAAGTTGGAAGCAAGGATGAAAATTGGGGAAGCTGTCAGTTACTAAGTCCTGGCCATTTGGGGCTGTTACAGAAGTTACTGTTCAGCTTACTGGATTGTCACTAGAGAGAGCAGTCTGACCTCCTCCGAGTCTGATGGAGCAGGCTGGCTTCCCGGGCTGCTTGTTAAAGATGGAAGGTTGGTTTCCTGGTCAGGTTGCTGGGGACTGTGGTTCAGAGTTCTGTTTTTATATGTGGTCTGGCCGTTGTCTGTTTGTATATTCAGTCTCTTAACAGATACCTGAGCACAACCAGTAATCTCTGCTACATGGAGTTCTTGTAAGGGGTTTTTAAAAACAGTGTTAGGTGCTTTGTATGCATTATCTTGTTTCCTCGTCAGAAGAATTCTTAGAGGTAGTTTTGACACTTAGAGAAGATAAGTATCATTACTAATAAATAGAAGAACTGTATTTGAAGTTAGGTTTGTCTGATGTAAAAACCCATGTGTTTTTCTTTAGTGGCCCTTAAGAATTTTTGTATCACAAAACTCCTTTGAAAAATCAGATGAAAACTCTTGACCTTCTGCCCCGGAAAATGCTGGTGCATACACAATTTGCATTCCGTTCCAAGCCCTTTGCAGATGTTCTGATCAAGGTGTTTGTGGGTTTACTAGCAGTAGCTGAGAACCCTGCTCTCCAGTGTGAGTTCAGTGTCAGCCACTTAAATTCTCATTACTTAACTTCTCTTAGGGTCAGTTTCCTCATTTGTAAGATAGAGACAGTTTTGAGATTGCTTTCTAAATTATAAAAACGCTACATAAAAGGAGGATAACATTCCTGCTATCACAGAATGCTATCAAGCTGACTCTGTTTAAAGTCCTGTGGTAGGATGACACACTTCCCATCAGTTACCTGACTTGCTGTTGTAGGGACGTCCCACCACTACCACAGATAGCTAACCACCAATTAATTTGCAGTGTCTGCAAATTAATTAACAATAAAAAAAATGTAGTCTTCATTTTAGAAAGAAATGCAAATACACAAATGGAAAATCTTACAAAACAGCTCTATCAAGATGAGACTCATAAAAGCTCATGTAAATAATCCTTACAAGAGAGACAACTAAGATAACATTCTTTGCTTGAACCTTTAGGTACAAGAGTTATTTAATTACTTATAGTGCAAAGGAAAGAGGGCAAATCCCTACTGGGCAAATGCCTGCTGAAGCAGATGAAAGAAACAGACAATTTCAGTTACAGAGTCTTGCCCTAGATTGAGAGCTTGATGATTTAGGGGCTTGATTGCCTTTTAGAGTTTTTGCTCTTGTTCAATCTGGTTTTCTTCCTTTGCTGCTCCTACTTTACACATAAAGGTTGCTGTTCCCGGCCTAATGCCAAGGCATGCCTGGGCCTATGACATTTACCTTGGAAGAGTACGCCTATCCTTTCACATTTGAGAAAACTAACTCAAAACCAGAGTGCCTTACAGAAGCCCTGTTATCTCCATCTTCAGCAGATTCAGATTTCTTCGGCCCGTGAGGAAGGAAGAATTTGTCAGTGTGATCTTATATTTATTGTGGTGGTGAACTCAGCTCCATATTCAAACAGACTTGCCATCACTTGACATTATCAAGGAAATTTTTAATCAGCTGACCCTGTGGATCTAGTAAGATAGATTCAGAAGAACAGAACTCTGGTAACGAGTAGTAACTTACCATTATAGAATGGATAGCTATACCCTTAGTCAGGGGCTACTGATTAAAATTTGAAAGTATCTATCACGTAAAAGACTATTTAGGGAACTTTTTATAAAAATAAAATATATCAACTGATTCCTAGTAAGTTACAAGCTTTTAGAGCAACATAGTGTATACTTTGGTAGAATACTGGAGTGGTTCTTCTTGACAGGATTAGTGCTATCATTCCTCCATCCTCACCCGTAGGCTTTACTGTGTAAGCCTTTAATGATCCTGTCCTTTGTTAGAGCCGCCATCAGTTTGCCTAGTCAAGATAGAAGACATTCTTGGGTCTGGTTTTCCAGATCCTCTTGGAGCTGCACTTCTAAAGGTTGAAAGTAATACTATCAAGTCTGTAGATCTTACAGTAATCTCAGCATAATGACCATAACAGAAAGTTTGACTAGTGTTCAGAATAGAAATTTTGACTAAGCAGATTCACATAAGTAGAATGTCTTCATATCCTGATTATAGTCACGTATGCCTTTTGCAGTATGATATTTTAGACCTGACCAAATACCTAATTGTACTGGGAGGGAATAATTTAATAACTTGGGAGGATCTGACCTGTGAGATCTCTCCTGGTCCTTCATCAAACAGAATTACTCTGATTATGGATTGATGCATTTCAACAGAACACATAGTTGTGGCTTTTCTCTCCATTTGACTTAGTAAGCGTAGTGTTTCTTATTTTTTTAAATATAAATTATCTCTAATTACTTTTCTCAAATGGTGAAAGCCTTAACTTTCCTCCCTGCATTTCCATCTCCCAGATAAACCACTGACTTTTACGTGCATAAAACCTTTCCAACTTTATTTTGTATCTTTACACACATACACACACATACAAAAATATATACTGATTGATTATGTATTCTTTCTCAGACGCATCACAGTGTATTTAATTATTGCTTTATTATAGACAGTTGGACTGTTTCCATCGTTTAATTCTTACAGAGAAAGCTCCAGTACAAAACCTTGTGTATTTCAATACAACAGTACCATACACACTGTACTTAATAGACAGTTACACAGATTTCTGTAAATAATATTGCTGACCAATAGGGTATATGCATCACAGATACTGCCAAATTGTTCTCTCAAATAGTTACACCAATTTGTAGCCTTAAAGAAAATAACACTCTTTAATTTGTTTATTTACTGGACATTGTGTGCTGTACGCCTGGCTTATGGCTTCTTGGAACTTGTCTAGGAGAGAGGCATTTAACTGACACTTATAGAAAACTGTGTAACTGGAGTTGTAATAAGTTTTGTAAAGGAGTAGGATAGATTAGAATGGTAGTTTGTAACAAGACAGCCAAATCTAGACAGACTGGGAGCTTCTGAGGGTGATAGAGGACTCTAAGCAGTGATGCTATGGTGATAGAGGACTCTAAGCAGTGATGCTATGGTGATAGAGGACTCTAAGCAGTGATGCTGTGGTGATAGAGGACTCTAAGCAGTGATGCTATGGTGATAGAGGACTCTAAGCAGTGATGCTGTGGCCTTGATTTAACGACTTAATCTTAGTGATCGAGCTGCAGTTTCCTTAGGTATGAAATTGGGTTAATAATACCTGCCTTATAGTCTTACTATGAGGGCTAAATAATATATAGATATTTTATTTTTGTAGGCATATGTACAGATGTGTGCACATACTTAAGTATTATAATTACATGTGCCTATCTGAATGTGTGCTATCTACTCGATAGGTACTGGAACGTTCTTTATTCTGTTTAAATACTCCGGTCACCCCTTCTCCCCTCTCCTCTCACACTTCACAGATGGCAGCCTGCCTCCTCTTTCACAGGAGGAAGGGGACGTCATCTTCCTCCTGTGAACGGACGTCATCAGTCAGGATGCCATCACCTTCCCGTGGCCGAACCTGCTGGAGCAGCCTGGCCCTTCACTCTTCTCTCTTCCTTCTCTCCTGTCTCCGTATTCCTTGTTGGACAGAAGGGGTTGTGTGTGTTGCCACCTGGATTCTTTGTTCTTTCTCTACCCCGATTCTCAGAAACCTTAGTTATCTACTCCCCATCCTGGAGGCATCTGCTGGGTCCTTCTAACGCCACTTGAACATGCTCAGGTCACTGTTACCTTAAACACGTTCACACGCACACACGTGCATTCACACACGTCCCGCCTTCATGCATTCATTGATTTATCCGAGAACCGTATGTCTAGTGGGCAAGACAGAATGATAGGGCTTCCCTGGTGGCGCAGTGGTTGAGAGTCTGCCTGCCGATGCAGGGGACACGGGTTCGTGCCCCGGTCCGGGAGGATCCCACATGCCGCGGAGTGGCTGGGCCCGTGAGCCGTGGCCGCTGAGCCTGCGCGTCCGGAGCCTGTGCTCCGCAACTAGAGAGGCCACAACAGTGAGAGGCCCGCGTACCGCAAAAAAAAAAAAAGACAGAATGATAGGCGAGTGGAAATGCAGTATGTCAGACGTCAGTCAGTACAGTGGAGAAAAAGGAAATCCGGTTCAGAGGAGGATGTTGCTGCTCTAAACGAGATGATGAAGGGAGGCCCTGCTGAGTTCAGTCCTGCCACCCCCGCCTCTGCCTGGCTTTCCCTTCCCACTGCCCGAGTTCTGTTTGTCTCCACAGTCAGACACTCACTCCTGACCTGGCTTCAAACACACCACAGGGCATGGCTCTCGAGTGGCCCGTGTCATTCAATCCAGTGGCCGGGTCCGGTTCTTGTTCTGCTTGATCCTCAGCCGCCTTTGCCTCTGCTTTTCCTACCCTCCTTAAAAGACTCCCTCTATGGCTTGTTGAGTCCCAAAGTGCCTTGGTTTTCTTCCTGCCTCTCTGGAGACTCTGATGCTTCTTGACTGAGTCATTCTCTTCTTCCTAGTCTTTAATGACGGAGTTTTAAAAGTTTCAGTCCTGGCTTTTTTTGCTTTTTGCTTTTCCCTCCCTTCCCAGTTGATCTTGTTTGTGCCAGTGGATCAGTTACTCTCTAGGCTCGTGTTGATCCAGTTTCTTGTCTGTAGCGTGGAGCTCTGTCTGAATCCTGAGAACATGCGATTCCCCACGTCTACACGGGGACCCGTGGTTTCCCTCATGGAGGCTGCCCCCGGCTGTCCGGGGCGCACGCTGGACCCCAGCAGTCTTCTCGGACATTCTTTCTCTCTTACCTCCCCTTCTCAGTCTGTCACCGAGTTCTGTTTACTTTCCTTCTCAGTGTCTCTCAGATTTCTCCACCCAGCTCCGTTTCCGTTTCTCTCCCTGCTGAGTGAAGGACTGTCACCTCTCACCTGGAACATGAGAGCTTTTTAACTAATCTCCCAGCATCCAGGATCCACCCCTCAAATCTATTCTATTTCTCCATCAGTCTTTAAGAGAAGTGAGGAGGGAGAGAAAAACAAAGAAAGAAAAACCTCTGCTTTCAAACCTTCCTAGAGTTAGTTTCCCATTGAGGTAAAGATAAAGATGTTTGACGAGACGTACAGAGCCACGTGTGATCCAGAACATAGACTCTTGGAGAGAGGAACCCTCCTCTGCGTCGTGTCCTCACGCACCCCTCGTGCTGAGGACAGAGCCCTGCACACAGTAGGTGCTCAGCAAACCCTTGCTGTAGAATCTGCCCCGCCTCCCCTCCCAGGCCGCAGCAGCGGCCTCTCAGTTCTTCTTCAGGGCAGTCGAGCATCAGCTCCCGCTGCCCCAGGTGCTGTGCCCCCCAGGCTGGCTGGGCTTATGTCTGTCTGTCCTTCGGCTCTGCTCAGACATCACTTTCTCAGGGATGGTTTTCTTTGACCTGTAGACGGCTTTATGCTCTTAATACTCCTGGCATACTCTTCTCTCAGTGCTTCGTAAGACATTCATGCATTTATTGGTGGGATTATTTTCCTGATGTCTGGATTTCCCATTTGACCTAAAGCCCTGCTGAGTACAGGGACTGTGTCTGCTTCGCCCATCAGCCTGCCTTCATTTTCCAGGGAGTACCTGGCTGATAGTAGAAACTCAATAAATGTGTGGACAGTGTATGTATAACAGTTGATTGTCTCACCTCTGTTCCACTCCTCTGTTCCAGGGGTCCATCAGTAAACATGGGTGGTGGTATGACAGGCACATGTTTCCTACTGTTTCATACTCAGGTCCCACGAGGAGTTGCTAAGATATCGAGTGGTATGTGGCATGAGAGGAGACAGTGTTCTGATACAGGAAGGGGGTTTTTTGGCCCTAAGAAATTCTAAAATTGCTTTCTAACCACTTTGATTTGTGTTATAAGCCAGTCTTTATAAAAGAGACCACATTATGGAAAAAATCATAGGAACTTCTTTATGAAGGAACATGACAGTGACTTAGTGCTTTATAAAGGACAGCAGTAGATACTTGAATTGTAAAAAACGTGATTCATTTCTTTATGGTGAGTAATATTGTAAATCATTGTTCATCACAACAATATATTTCACTGTCTCAACTCTTCAGCTTAATTGGGGTAGAAGAGGAAATATAGCTCCTGGTCTGTATTCTAGAAATGAACCTCTGGATAGCACTGCATCAAAGATTTTTACAAGTAAATAATTAATTGGTTTAGAGCAGGCTGACAAATATAATTAAGCAATTTATAGTGGAAATATTCAGTATTTCTCTAATTAGTGACAGAGGAATACCTGAGGCTGTGGTCAGATGAAATACTTCCCAGATGAGTTTTAAGATAAAAGGAAATCCAGAATTTTTCATCATATATTTCTTTATCATCAGTAATCAGAATTTTAAAGGAAAAGACTCTTACAAAAAGTAACAGTTGGATTATAGTTTACCAAGTTGTGATGATATATATATGCTATACATTTTCTTTATTGTATCCTAAATTGGACCCAATACATGTTCCATTTTGTAGTATGCCTTATTAATACTATTTATGTCACTTTTCTGTTGCTAAGAAACATATTTGGTGATGGAGACAGTATAGAGGAGATAAGAGACTAATCTCGGAAATATGTAAACTAGAGCTTTGTTTATTACACTTTGTCAGTAGAAATATTGCTAAAATATATTAAAATTTTCATAGCCTATTTTGCCAAAATATAGTTTATTTTTTGAACTATTTATAAGTTCCTATATAATTGCCTATTAGAAAGTCAGTTTGAGACAGATAGAAGAAAATATAAGTGCATATATTTAACATTATGTTTTTTAAAGCTGTACTTTACTAAAATATCAGTAAAACAAGATATAACCCAACATAAAAAGTCTCATGAAGGGAAACTCAGAAGTTTGTTATCTGCCAAAAAATTGTCATACCACACCGCACTGGCTAAGAAGGAAGTAAATATTATTCTTACAGATTTCTTTTTAGTGAAATATGAAATACAAATAATTTAAATTGAACTCTGTTTTGTGCCAAGAGTTTGGCACAATTTCAAATAATTAGTTAAGGCTATCTCTTTTTTCCCCTCCAGTTTTATTGAGATATAATTGAGATACATCACTGTATAAGTTTAAGGTGTACAGCATAATGGTTTGACTTACATGTAATATATTGTGAAATGAATATCACAGTAAGTTTAGTTAGCATCCATTAGCTCGTATAGGTACAATAAAAAGAAAATGCAAAAAAAAAAGGGGAAAAAATGGTTTTATTCTTGTGATGGGAACGCTTAGGATTTATTCTCTTAACAACTTCCCTGTATATCAGACAGCAGTGTTGACTGTAGCCATCATGCTGTACATTGCATCACTAGTACTTACTTATCTTATAGCTGGAAGTTTGTACCTTTTGATCATCTTCCTCCAGTTCCCCCTCCCCCCTCCCCTGCACTTCTGGCAACCACAAATCTGATCTCTTTTTTCTATGAGACTGTGTGTGTGTTTGTGTGTTTTTTATTTAGATTCCATATGTAAGCGACATCATGCAGTATTTATCTTTCACTTAGCACAATGCCCTCAAGGTCCATCCATGTTTTTGCAAATGGCAGGATATCCTCATTTTTTATGGCTGAATAATACTCCATTGTATATGTACCACAACTTCTTTATCCATGTACTGATTGATGCACACTTAGGTTGTTACCATGTCTTGGCTACTGCAAATAATGCTGCAGAAACATGGGGGTGCAGATATCAAGTTTGTTTTCATTTCCTCTGGATATATTTCCAGAAGTGGAATTGCTGGATCATATGGTTTTATTTTTAGTTTTTTATTTTTAGTTTTACTTTTTTGAGGCTCCTCCATGGCAGCTACACCAGTTTACAATCCCATCAACAGTGTACAAGGGTTCCCCTTTCTCCACATCCTGGCCAGTATTTGTTGTCTCTTGTCTTTTTTTGATGGCCATTCTAACAGGCATGAAGTGGTATCTTATTGTGGTTTTGATTTGCATTTCCATAATGATGTTGAGCATCTTTTCATGTACCTGTTGGCCATTCATATATCTTCTTTGGAAAAATGTCTACTCAGGTCTTTTGCCTGTTTGTTAATTGGATTATTTGGGGGATTTTTGCTATGGAGTTGTGTGAGTTCTTTATATATTTTGGATATTAGCCCCTCATCAGATATATCGTTTGCAAATATTTTTTCCCATTCTGTAGGTTGCCTTTTCACTTTTTGATTGTTTCTTTTGCTGTGCAGAAGCTCTTTAGTTTGATGTCATCATACTTGCTTATTTTTCATTTTGTTGCTTATGTTCTAGGTGTCATATCCAAAAAATCATTGTTAGGGAGCTTTTTCCTATGTTTTCTTCTAGGAGTTTCATGGTTTCAGGTCTCACATTTAAGTCTTTAATTCATTTCGAGTTAATTTTTGTGAGTGGTGAAAGATAAGGGTCTAGTTTTATTCTTTTATATGTGGATGTCCAATTTTCCCAGTACCATGTATTGAAGAGACTGTCTTCTCCCTATTGAGTATTCTTGGCTCCCTTGTCAAATATTAGTTGACTGTAAATCCTTGGGTTTATTTCTCAGCTCTCAATTCTTTTCCATCGATCTATGTGTCTGTTTTTATGCCAGTACTATACTGTTTTGATTACTGTAACTTTGTAATATAGTTTGAAATCAGGAAGTGTGATGCCTCCCGCTTTTTTCTTCTTTCTCAGGATTGCTCTGGCTGTTTGGGGTCTTTTGTGGCTCCGCATAAATTTTAGAATTGTATTGTCTACTGCTGTGAAAAATGCCATTGGAATCTTAATAGGGATTGCATTGAATCTATAGATGGCTTTTGGTAGGATTGACATTTTAATAATATTAATTCTTCTGATCATGAACATGGGATTTCTTTCCATTTTTTTGTGTCTTCTTCCATTTGTTTCATCAATATCTTGTAGTTTTCTGAGATTGTTCACCTCCTTGGTTAAGATATTCCTAAGTATCTTATTGTTTTTGATGCTACTGTAAATGGAATTGTTTTCTTTATTTCTTTTTCAGATAATTCACTATTACTGTATAGAAACATTACTGATTTTTATATGTTAAATTTTTATCTTTACTGAATTCGTTGATTAGAACTAATGGTTTTTTGGTGGAGTCTTTAGGATTTTTTACTTATAAAATCATGTCATCTTCAAGTAGAGACAATTTTACTTCTTCCTACCCGGTTCTAATGCCCTTAACTTGTTTATTTTCTTGCCTGATTGCTCTGGCAGGTTCTTTCAGGGCTGTGTTGAATAAGGGTGGCAAGAGTGGCTCCCGTGTCTTGTTCCTGAGTTAGGCTACCTCTTATTTGTAATATATTTAGATATAGGCTGTGATTTTGGATTGTCAACTGTGTATTTTCTACATTGTTACCACCTGTGTGGTATTTCTTTTAAATTTTGTAGGAGCTTTAAGACTCTTCCTTTATACAGACATAATGTTAATCTTTTATACTGATTTTTTTACTGTGTTTATAAATGCACTTTGTATTAGTTTTTAATTGCTAATTATCACAAACTTAGCTTAAAGAAACACAAATTTATTATCTCACAATTTGTGGGGGGGGGGTCAGTGAGTTCACATACTGGTTTGTGGGTTCTTTGCTCAAGGTCTTAGAAACTGAAATCAAGGTGCCAGCTGGGCCTGTGATCTCATCTGAGGTTTAGAGCTTTCTTCCTTGTTCACTGATTGTTGGGAGAATTCAGTTCCTTGCGGCTGTATGATGGAAGTCCCTGCTTTCTTCCTGGCTATCAACTGGGAGCCGTCTTCGAGGCCACATGGCCCTCTCTGCTGTGGCAGTTTGCTCCCTTAAGGCCAGCAGGAGAGTCTCTCTGGCTTTGAATCTCTCTGACTTCTTTGAAGGGTTTACCCGATTAGGTCAGGTTCACCCAGGATAATCATCCTGGTGATTATCTCAAAAGTAGCTGATTTAGAGCCTTAATTATGTCTGCAGAATCCTGTCACATAAGATAACCTAATATGGGGGTGATAGTTCATCACATTCACCACCCAGCTCACACTCAAGGGGAGGGGATGGTGCACCAGGACTTGAGGATTTTGAGGGGTGAGGTATGTCTGAGAATTCTGCTTACCACAAACTTTGATAAGTTAGCTAAAACATGAAGTGTTTTGGAGATAATTATTATCTTCAAATATTATAACGTGTAAATCTTGTTCGCCTTCTTGGTGTGGTTGTTTTTTTTTTGCATTTGCAGACATATTCTTATCTGTTCTTATCCAAATTTAGAGGCTGTACTGGAAATAAAATCACTTAGAAATGTCTTTTACACTCTTGACCTTTGGATCCTTGAAGCAGTAAAATCTCCCCAGCAGCACCATCTATCTTTGCTGACTCTGATTTATGGTTTAGAGGATACAGACACTGTCCATTTCAGCATCTGGCATAAAGTGTGCAGCCCAAGCCAGACCACAGGGAGAATTGCCAGCGATTCCAAATGCAGTCTGTTTCCTGCTGAATCTCTGGTATACGATTGCTATCTTATTTCATACATGACTTTAGAATTATTCAGAAGTCTTAAGGTTACAGATTAGCGGTGCTATCTGAAAAAACTATACAGAATTGAATATTCTATACATAGGTACCTACCTACCTACATCATGCATGTACACCTGTGTGTGTGTAACCACGTAGATTTATGTCTGTGTGGTATGTATATGTAGGTGTGTTATACAGCATTATTTTTACAGAAGCAGTGTTACTGATAAAGTATCCCTTGGGTTTTCTTTGATACCTGAGAAGTTTGGTAATAAAGTAGTATTGAACTTAGGGATTTTAATAAATTGAAAATTATGTACCATAATGGCCGTTATGTCGTCCTGTGAGCATAATGAAAAAGTGGTGTGTAAGTTTTGAACTATATTTACTTAGGAAAAAATAAGAAGATAATTTTCAGGGAACTTTTTGCTCCTTCTATTTGAAGGTAATATTGATTGAAAGCTGCCTTTATAAACCATTTACCACCACGAGCAGTAGTGCTGGTAGCTGTAGACAATTAAGTAGAGAGAAGAGGTACGGACTTCTGTCCCATTTTTCTTTGTTCAAATTTCTACTGAGAGACTTTTATTGTCTCATTATTGTTTTGCTGTCTTCCTTGTCCATTAAGAATATTGAAATATCTTTCTAACTCTCTTACTATTGTCTGGTTTAACATAACTAGAAAGAATTCATCAGAGGCAAGTGTTGCCCTCTCTGCTTGTGACCTTCCATGTCGTCCTAAAGATGGACTTCCTGCTTTTTCATCTCACCACCTCTGTCTCTAGTCCTCTAATGCAGTAGAGACAGCATCTTAAGTATTTCCAAGTATTTTCCCATGAATTTTAGGAACATGGAAGCTTCTCTTAAGAATTATCAACGTGGCAGCAATGCAGGCATCATTCCTTGTAGTAATTCTGATGCATTCATATCTTTTTCATTGATTTTTTAAAATATCCTAAGTTTCCTTGACACTGATGTATGAACACTTAGAAGGCAACTTTTCAGGGGGAAAAATATTGTGACTTTATAGGAGCTTATTTTTCTTGTTTGCTAAATAAGGTCTTTTTTTTCCCCCAAGGCTTAATTACTCAGAAAAAATATCTTATCTGTTTCACATTTTCTACCATAAGATAAAATGTGTTTTCCACTTCCATTATTAACCTATATGATTTTGACTTTGGGGAATGAATGGATTACATTGATGTTCTATTAAATTATAATTAGAAACAGCTGAGTACACTTAGCAGCTTTTCTAACATTTATAGGAAAGGAAAAAGACAAGTAGAGCTTGGATGAGAAATGTTTTATCAAAGAGGATAAAATTAGATGCAGATGATAAGTATTTTTAGTGATCTCCTGACTGCCAAGCCCATATTACTTGCATCTTCTAAGCAACTTAGGATACCTAAATTTTATTCTGAGTGCCAAGGGTGAAAATATTCACACATTGCAAATTAGTATCACATACCAAAATTCTAATTGAGACATAACTATTTTATGCATTTATATAATTCCCAGAATTGGTGTATAGCAAATACTTGTACAGTTTAGTCTGTTGACACCTTCTTATGCCTTTGGAATAAAAATATTTCCATAGAAAGATTGACATAAAATAAAAATCACACTTAGAACTGTCAGTAACACTTTTAGAAGCATCCTGTCTTTTCCATCACCCAGTCCCTGTGCATTTGATTCTTTGAAATAACCACTGCAAAATATCATCTTATAAAAATGCATTATACTTAGAGCAATGTTTGGGAACATAACATCCCTTCTGTTGGTAAATGGTTGACCTAATTACAAGGTCAGTTACCTTATAATTACCTAATTACAAAAATTTGACCTGTTATCTCATGTGAAGGCCATTTATAGCATTAACTGGACCTATGGGGATCTCAGAGGTATTAGGATTGTTATTTTTGCTTTGTTTTTATCAGCTGGAGATTTAAAGGACAGGACATACTAGTAAAATTTGTTATTTTTAAGTGTGAAAATGTGCCAATCAGGCATTTATTATTTGTGTTTTATTTGTAACTGAGATACTTTAGAGGCAGCAGGTGCCACACAGATCATCTCCAAGCTCTGTTTAATATAGTGAGGACACAGAGGCCCAGCAAGGTTAAGCGGCTTCTTCAAGGTCACACAGCCATTACTGTCAAGAATCAGGTCTGTTATTAAAGGCGCATATGGATTCTGTGAGTGGCACATGAAACATCTGATGACACCCCCAAGCAGGAAATAGTTCCTCATAGTGAACATAAATTACTTACTTCCTCCTGTGAGATACTTGGAAGAGATGGAAAACAGCTGATGCCTGCAATGCCAGTTCTCATATAACTTCATTATTTCTTGTTATTTAATTACCATTTCTCCTAATTTTCTTCAAGAATGACTTGCCTGACAGGATTGTTATTTGTTGTTTTTTTGGTTTTGTTTTTAACTACAGCAGTATGTTGTTTCCAAAGGATGCTTGGTATATGGTTCCCAGGACCAGCACACAATCGTGGGTCCCCTTGTTGACAAATGACTAGGAATTTCTAGGTGGCAGAACAGAGCATTACACTCAGTGCAGGGCCCTGCATGAATGTATGGGCCGCACACCTGTGAAGCTGGCACTCTGGTTCTGGGTGTTTTGTCTGAAACTTTCTTGTTAAAAAATTAATATACCAAACTACGGGCTTAAATATTTTGATACACTATAGAGATTAACTTTTTTTTTTGATCCAACAAGATAAATTTCTGTTCTTTCTCTGTTGATGAGTTTATGCTGGGTAATACTGTTAAATTTTTTTCCCAAGATTTCCTGAGGAGGAATGCTAGAGTTATAAAACTTAGAAATAAATGTATGTGCTGTTTGGAGTAGCGGTGTCTAGATTCAGGAACCAAGTGACCCCAAAACTGATACTTGATAAGCAGTGCCCACTATGTAATTTGGTCTGGGGCATTTAATTTGTAGGAGGATGTTTGACAATTTAAAAAAAAGATGTGACTATTTTCCAAAAATCTTTGAATGGAAGCAGCTTGCATCAGCTAGCCTCTTTTATATTAATACACATCATTCAGTGACATTGCACATGTTTTACCAGGGATGCTGAATTTCACCTAAGTGAGATGCTGGTAATCTTTTTACACATAAATGAGAATATAATATAACCTGATGTTTGTATATGCATTTTACATGTACCCTGGCTGCCTTTTTTGTTACATCTTTTCTTTTGATGTGAATAATGTTCAGTGTATATTTGAATAATGTTGATGGAGATAGAAAAATATGCTTTTAAAGTAAACAATATTTGAAGCTTTGCATAGAAAAAAGATGAACGTACCTTTGAAAAAAGACTAAATAATAATTCTGTCCAAGTGGTTAGGTATACCTGAGTGCTAATTTCTGTCTTTTCATGATTTTTTAGATACTTTATTTTCAGATATAAAAAGTTAAAATTCTATTTTATAACATAAATATAGTAAAAATGACATATCCTGTAATATCCAGAAATCTTTATTACTACTAACGTTTAAAAATTATTTATTGCTTTATTAAAAACTTACCACATGACAAATAAATGTACATTTTTTATTTCCGTGTATTGGTATTAGATTTTTTCCAAATCTAGAGCTGAATATTTATGTGGGACTGTCTTCTTTCGAAAGAAAGATAGGATTTTTGAACAGTAATGCTATTTAACTGGATAATTAACTTTTAAAAGATATGTATATATTAGAATAAGTTAAGAAAAGGTGGTTCTTTTTTTTAATACATTGGCATTTTGTAAGTTCCTCCTTTGTAGTGCTAATATAAATTTTACCAGTAGTAAAAAGAATTCAAATTTGTATTGCCTTTTTTCTGTTCATCCTCTTTTTAAGAGATAGCCAACAGTGCCACCATCAGAACAGACAGCCTTTTCTCATCATAAGTATTGGTTTCCTCAAAAAAAAAAAAAAAAAAAACAAAAAATCTACACTGAAGGATGGTTGAAAAACTGCATGTGTTTAAACAGACACATAAAAAATATTGGGAGATAACCAATGACGTAATGAAACTGCTTTTGATTTATTTTACGATCCAGTCAAATTCCTAAAATTATTCTTCAGAAACATGTTAGTAATTTAGATAGTTACATTTGGCCAAGTCATTCCGTCTCGGTAGCATTATATTGATGCCAGTTTATTGTTATCACCTTTAATTTGTTATTGAAAGAAACGATCCTAAACAAGAATATGAAAACATGAAAATAGACTGTCTTGGCCTGGTTACATCTTCCATTTTGAGGGCAATTTTTTCATTCTGCCCTTTCCTTTATATATGACTTATTTTTTAATAATGGAACTTTAAAGGTAAATTGTCAAGTTAATTATAATTACGGTGGTTTCAGAATCTATATTAAAGCATAAGATTCTTCTTTCATGGTCTGATACTTACATGATACGGTATATTTATTTTTGAATGAAAAGAAACCTGGTCCCCATCTTCCTGTTGACATCAAACAGTCTTCTGATATGCTAATCCAGAGTGAGGGAAAGCACATAGACTGGCTTTATTTGGAGTCATTCCAAATCTGAAAGAATATTATGTGTATAGAACTGATTTTGCAGCATTGCCCCCATAGAATGAAAACCGATGCTGACACAGTCTGCAATTAATAAGACTTAACGTTGAAACATGATATGGGAGGTTTTCACCATTTTAGTATTAACCCTGATTTGCTTTTTAATATCCTGGTCATCTAATTGTTATTTGTTTTTTTGCTACTGATGTAATAGCTATTGAAATTGCTAATAAGTTCATTCCTATAGTATGTGTTCCAATAAAGATTAACCTAAAGTGATTCGCTTTTCCTTCAAGATTTATCCTTTGGTGTATTGAGTGCATATGAGACAGTAAATATAATCCTTTGCTAAGTATGAAGTAGGGATACAGGCAGATTTGTTTCCCTGTATTGTTTTTCCTTTCAGCCTGCCCTCAACTGGTCACAGGGGTAGGAACTGACACAGCTCATTATTTTGGAATCATCTGAAGTACCATTCTCCATATTCAATAACAAAAGAAATCAAATTAGTTGAACTTTCAAAAATGTCAAGTCACCAGATAAAGTGCATTAAAGCACGTATTTAAATGTCGATGTCTATTAATAAATGTATATCTTAAAAAGTTAAAATTGTCTGAAAATTTGTCTAAATGAAATACTTCTTCATGTTGGTCATTTATAGATTTTGCTAAGTAGAAAACGAATTACACTTTTGTTTTTGAAAAATAATTTTTATGTAAAGAATCTTTATAAATCTTATGAAGCTACGAACTGTGTTCTTGAATCAGCATATTATTGGTATATTCTTCTAGCAAAGGTAATGTAGAAAAACGGGCATGAATATGTACCTTTGGTTTTGCAGTTATTTAGTTATTGCCCTCTTAACGCGTAATGGCCCACTCCTTCCAAGCTAGCATATTTACACTCAGCTTTTTTTGCCCTGGTCTTCCTGTAATGTTTTGCTCCCATATTTAGTTTCATTCGTTCAAAGCAAAGTGCAAGTTTGACTTGGAGTATGCAGTGGAAATATTCATGAAAACTTTCCACATAAATCCCTTTTATTTATTTAAGTTTTAATAAATTAAGTGATATTTCAAATCACCAAGGATGGTTCAATATTTAAAGGAATTCTACTTCACTACCTTCTGTCAAGAGAAGGACTATCTTGTAATGAACATAATCACCTCCATGTCTCTAGACTCTTTTATTCCGGCTATTCTTAAAATAAAATCTGACATCCTCCTTTTAGGATAAGAAATTACTTTATGTGGATGTTAATTTTTTGAAATAGATGGACACCACAAAGACATAGCATGATATGGCTTGTGCTGACCTTAGATACAATAGGGAGACATTTAAGCCATTGTGTCCGGTAAAAAATCTTGGTATCCTTTCACTATGGAAAATCATGTTTTTTAGCTGGTAATAGGTAGATAAAAGTAGGTGTTTTTCTGACTGAAGTCAGAATCTAGTCTGAAGATAATTTCTGTTTTTAAAATCTTATTTAAAATTTTTTAAACAGCATTTTAAGAAACAAAAGAGGCTAATTCCTGAAAGGACTGTTTGGAAGTACTTCGTGCAGCTGTGCAGTGCACTGGAGCACATGCATTCTCGACGAGTCATGCACCGGGGTGAGTTCAGTCATGAGTAACTTTTAGTGTTGGTGTCAACGATGCACAGTATCAGGCTTTCCCAGGTAATTTATTTCCAAGTTTTGATTTTACTAGAATGATAAGCCTTTAAGTGAAGACTACTTGGGTTTTTTTTAAAATAAGAATTAGTTATTTTTCTGTTTGACTTTTTTTTTTTTTTTTTTACTGATTATGTTGGTAAAAGAAAAAAAATTAGATGCAGGAAAGCAGTTGAACATGCATAAGGAAGAGTTTTTTTTTGTTTTTTTTAATGAACTATACATTACAGCTATTTAGATTTTTAATGTTCAGCATTCACTGTTAATGTATTTATAGTTATCAATCAAATGGTTGGGTGGAATGTATGAAGGTTACATCACTAAGGCATTAATCCCTTGATTTGGGGGTTTGAATAATTTCAGTACAATTTACTTAAGCAATTAAAATTTCTGAGGTCATCTAAGTAAAGAATTACCTGTGTCAGAGTTATGATTTTATATTTTGTGTAAACATGTCAATAAATTGCTCTTTAGTGGGATATTCTATTTGAAATTGATATAAGAAGGGCACAAATTTATTTTGTGCTTTGAATGTCACAGAAGTTTATTTGAAAATGGAAAACAAAATACATTTTAAATGAAAATGAATAGTGATCATCCTGCATTGATGATTATCTGTCTGTCATGGGACTGAGACTCAGAAATATTAGGCTATATGAAAATTACTCGAAATAATTGGTTAAAAATTCAAACTGACTTTTCATTTTTGAGATATATTTTAAATTCAACAATGAGAAGTGTTTTTTAATCCCTTGAATATACCTAAACTGACATCATCTTTCACCTGATCCCTTCATTTATTCACAGATATAAAACCAGCTAATGTGTTCATTACAGCCACTGGGGTCGTCAAACTTGGAGATCTTGGGCTTGGTCGGTTTTTTAGCTCCAAAACCACAGCTGCACATTCTTTAGGTAAGAGACACAGTATAATTTCATTCGGTTGTCTACCCCCCTTCCCCTCACCCCGCCCATATGGTTAAAAATGTAAGGGATGTACAGATTACATGCTAGCTTTTATAGTCTAAATAAAACTATTTTAAAAATCATCAGGTCCTGAGCTGAAACCTGTCAGGTATAATGTGTCCATTCATGTGACAGTTGGATACTTCTGTTAGTTTGACCCTCAGGCAGGCATTTAGTAAAAGAAAATGCCAATGAACAAATCTAGTTTTAACCATTGCCATGGATCCTTCCTTTTCTTTTACATTAGTAATATTAATATGAAGAATAAACCATATCTTGAAAAAGGACCTCACCTGACCATTTAAAAATACTATAGTTGTTTGTAAATGTTTATTTATTAAAGTAACATACATGGTTGTAATTGCTGTAGAGGGGGGACCTAGAGATGATCTGTGGCTAAGGAGGAAGATATTCCCCTAAGTTATAAAGTAGAAGATGCTTGTAATTTATTCATTCTAGAGCTGATAATATACGAGTGTCCTTTGTACCTAAAATAGAACTGAATGTAGCTATTACAACATTATATTAATGGAAAGAAGGTTGTCCAGTTTAGAAACAATAATTACTAGGAAGAAATAATTTTTAAATTGAATAACTTAAAGGGAGTGTTAGAGCTTCTCCTGAGACTCTTCAAATCATATTGTCCCCTTGTAATATGACTTTGTCAAAATGGTAACAACCAAAATAAAACAAGGATTAAGATAAAAATAAGTTGGCTTTAATTTAATGATGCCCCATCTTTGGTGAAAGATGAAATCATTGAAAACAAGTGATTTTTTGGATAAAATTATTGTTTTTAAATGAGAAATAAAACAATTTTAAGTGGCTTGATGAGGAATAAGTGAGTTACACTAAATAATGATGTTGTGAAACGAGCATCTGAATTAGTTGACTGGACATTTTTAAATGGCTTTGACATAAAGGTCCTGTGTGGCCTTGAACCTGTCATTTAATTCTTCTGTATATAGGATAGTGTGTGGCACATAAATAGGCACCTGATCAGTCTTTGCTGAATGACAAGATATTGGGTCCTAGATTAAGAAGTGGTGGGAAGATAATACTTTACCCTTTACACAGGGTTTCAGTTTTGTCCAGTACTTTAGGAAAATAAAATTTCAACTGATGCCGAGTAACAATGTTTTAGTTTTCTCTTTCACTTTACATTTATTCTTGCAGAACATTACAATTTTTTCAGGATAGGAAAATTTGATATGAAGTTCCATAAGAAATGCATAAATTTGCAGAGCACTTTAATAAAGTTTTATTTGGAAGTTCCAACTCTGACAATGCAAATAGTAGAGGATTTCTGTGAAGAAAACTTTAGATTGTTCCAAGCCAGTGCCACTGATCGTTAGGGAAGATAACGTGTTCACTGTTACTCATCTGAACGGAATATCCTAACAGCACTCTGTTGTTAATCTACTTAGAAATGCTAGGTTACAGTTACACATGCACACACATACAGGCACACAGGCACAACTGCACGTATCCATGCTCCTGCACACATATATGTATTGTGTAATTGCTGCTTTGCAGGCTGTCGCTCTGAGCATGCCGTAGTTGCCTGACCCTAAGTATCCAGCATACTGTGTGAAAACCAAATCTTAACAGTTTAGGAAATGGGCTTCTTTAGCTTGCCTGTCACTGCCTCTTACAAAAGTCCCCAGTGGGGTTTACAAACGTGTATGCATGTCTTAGATTTAGGTGATGTGTTATTATATTGATATAGAGGGTAAAAATTTAATAGGTTTAATAATTCATTAAGAATTTCTAACGTCAGTTTTTATCTAAATCAATTCACTTAGCGTCATGTAGTGTGTGTGTGTGTGTGTGTGTGTGTGTGTGTGTGTGTATGGACACACACACATATAAATGGGGATGCCCATAATTATAAAACATTGAGACACACCTGAAGTACAGACAGTGAGGAAGTAGCAATGAGACTGGTTTGTTGGATGAATGAATCAATAGAAAAATAATTTGTTTCACAAGTATTTTTGTTTTCCATGTTATTTGGAGAAAAATATTGTTAAAATAAGAAAACATGCTTTATTCCTGCCTATCTTCTCTGTGAAGTAAAGATTTTGATGGTTTGAAACTGAAGTTCACTAAGCAAAGTACGTTGAACATCAAGAATTAAAGTTTGAACTCTAGCCTACCAAGGTATTTGGACCCAATAAAAATCCTATGTAGGAGGATCAGGAAAACTCTTTGCTAACAAAGAATATGTATAAAATAACAAGGACAGAAATTGTGACATAGATTTATGTTTGTTGACAAGTTGACCCTAATTTTTGCTTTTAAAGAATTATTGCCCTCCTGTGTTACTGACATATATTTTTATTTTTAAGAGCAAATTTAAAAGATTGCTTTTAAAATAAACAATAAGGATATATAGTGCAGCATAGGGAAATTTAGCCATTATTTTGTAATAACTTTAAATGGAGTATAATCTGTAAAAATATTGAAACACTGTATTGTACACTGGAAATTTATAATATATAAATTATAATATAATAAAAAATAAAAGATTGCTTTTATTTTTCCAAAAAGTACTTGAAAATGTGGCCACCTATACAAATTTATTTTGCTCACAGAAAATATGATAAACTGTATGTTTTACAGTATGTTGATTTTTTTTCTGATTTTGCTGAGGATTAAATCTGTAGGGCATGATTTATTTATTCACAGTGCAGGTTTAAATATTAGTGAAACTACAAATGAATGAGACCTGTATATCGTTCATAAAGGAAAATCCGAATAAGATTACTTTGAATGAAGTCTGTTCTGATGCCAAATTTTGTTTAATTTTGTAAAGGAGAATTTTTTCAGGAATTTAATTCAAAAAGGCAAAAATACCTAGGATTTTAGAAATATCTTGTTGTAGTAACAGATTTATACTTTGTTTATTTCAAAATACATTTTTTTCAAAAATCAAAGATTTTTCACTTATTTTTATTCAATCATTAGTAAGGAACACGCTTCCAAATTTTTTTGTATTTAACAATCCTTAAGAGATTGTCAAGTCCTTGAATTTTTCAGTTGTCTCTTCATTTTCTATCTCTTTTTTTTTTTTTTTTTTTTTTTTTTTTTGTGTTTTTTTCTCTCTCTGTTTTGTTCTCTCCCATTGCGGAGCACAGGCTCCGAACGCGCAGGCCCAGCGGCCATGGCTCACGGGCCCAGCTGCTCCGCGGCATGTGGGATCTTCCCGGACCGGGGCACGAACCCGTGTCCCCTGCATCGGCAGGCGGACTCTCAACCACTGCGCCACCAGGGAAGCCCTCTATCTCTTATTTGTATCATTTAATTACATGGTAACATATCGACATGCAATAAAATCTCTGGTTCTCTCACATTTTCTGTAGGAAATGAAGTTGTGTAGGTGGCCACGTTTCCAGTCAGTTTTCACAACCAGTTTTTTAACTAAGGAGTATGTCAACATAGAATAATAATAATTCCTTAAATTCAGGGTTAAAATTACAGATACTAAATCTGATGTTGCTGGATGTTCAGACCATGTTCAGTTCTTCAAAATTGAAAAAAAAAAAATCTCAGAGGCCTTTAGTTTTTCTTCTGCTCCCACCACACACAGTGTCTCCCAGTCTCTCCACTTTCTGTCCTGTCCTCCTTAATCCACAACAACTTCATGTTTGGATTAGGAAAGTATCCTCCCTTGTTTGTAATATTCCTTCCCCAAAGACATTATCTGATCATGTTACTTCCTCCAAATATTTGACGGTTCCCTGTGCCCTAAAGAATATCGTGAGAAGTCCTTGGCTTCGCGTTTGGGGTCCTCTACGTCGGTGTCCGCTGGCCCACTCCCGTCTTTGGCTACCCACCTACCTCATGATGTCCGCCGTGCTTTTCCTCTTGCCTTGTTCCGAACGTGAGACAGAACAGAGGACACCTGGATTTACCTGCCCATTCTTCTGTAGGACCCTGAACAAGCCCTTCATTCACTTTTTGCAGGTTCAGTTTCCTGGTTTCTAAAAATGGAAATATGGGTAATAACCATCCTATGTCAAGCAACCCCTAACCTAATGATAAAATGAACGCAAACATGTTTTCTGAACACTGCAAGTTGCTGTATGAACGTGAAGTTGCTTATGTTAACATGACAGTGGTGTGGGGAGAAGAGGAGAGGGAAGTCATGTGAAATTTATTTATTCTGTTGAAATACCTGAACTGATTCATTCAAAGACACAGGTGCTAAATCAACTAAAGTTGATTTCCCAACTCATTAATGAGTGATAACCTGCAACTGGGAAAACATTAGTCTGTGTTTACAGTACTTTCATGCTGTTCCATTTACTTAAAGACAGATTCCCATTTTTCTGCCTTCTCCTTGTAGACCTTCTGCTGTCCTGCTCTCTGGCGAGTTCGGTTGGTCAGACGTAGTGCAGTCATTTACAGAGTTGCCTGTGCTCCTGGAGGTGGGGAGTAATGTGCCTGATTGTTCTGTACAGTTTGCAGCCGTTCAGCTCCCTGAGGTCCTCGCAGGAGGACGTGAGCCATGGATGCAAACTGTTCCCCTTCTAGAGCCCAGGAGACTGAGGCATAGGAGGCGAACGGGCTTTGCACATGGAAACCAGTGAGGCGAGCTTCCCCAGTCTGCGGTCCCTCTCCCACCCGGCACTGTATGTTTTTGCTGTATCCGGACCTTGTGGCGTTTTCCCTGACTCTGCCACTGTTTTCTGACTTGTTACTTCCCTCCGTCGGGGTTACCTTATCCCGCTGTGCACATAGCTGAGGGGCCTGCAGGTGAAAGTGCAATTTGCCCCCATCCTGCACTTGACTGTTCTGCATGCCCAAGACTCAGAAGTAAACGGGACGGAAGTCTTTCTTACAATCATTTTGTCTACCAGCAACTGGGGCTGATATTTCTAAGGAAGCGGCTCTTCTAGACTGAAAACTAAAACTTCACCAAAACCTGTGAAGTAGGAACATGGCAGTCAAGGTGTAATTTTTCTCATGTCACCTTGGATTATTTAAAAATAATCCAAATACATGATTGTTAGTCAAACCATATCAAACTGCCCTAATTTCCTGTGATAATGACCCAGAGGAATCGTCCACGGCTACTAAATATCAACAGCAAACGTAGCAGTGAATATGCGCACAGCATTTATTATTTGCAGGCACTTTTAAAGCACATTTTCTCCTCTGTGCCTTCATGTTGTGTGGGGCTAGGGTGGGGATTACCAAGCTCTCTGTGTTTAATACTGAACCTGACCCCCCCACACACCATCCCTACGGTTCCTGATCCTTTATCCTATTTTCATTTTTCTGTTTTTCCTGTAGGACTTTGTATCTTCGAATATGCTGTGTTACTCACTTATTACGCTTAGTGCTTTCTGTCTTTCTGCCTCAGCCATGTGGAAGCTTCATGAGGACCGGGTTCTTCATGTTTTTGGTTCTCTGATGTATCTCAGATGTGTAGGAGAGGGCATTGCACATAGTAGATGCTCAGTGCATACTGATCAAATGAATTAGAGACAGGCTACACATCAAAGGATGGATTTAACTAAATATATCAGTAAGTATAGGTTAGATTATGCCACAGGAAGAAACAATAACAGCATTTAGTTGCTTAGCACTGAAGCGTATTATTTCTCTGGTCACCTGGAGTCAGCTGTGGGCCCTCGTGTGGGTCCCGGTGGCCACCCTCCCTCCAGGTGGTCACTTGGCATTTCAGGGGGCTTCAGCCTTGTGTGATCTTCATGAGACGAAGAGATCCTGGAGAATCACTTACTGGCTCTTAGTTAAGTCTTTCTACTTGAGTGTAACACGTTAATTCCCATTCGTATTTTATTGGCTACAACAAGTCTCGTGGCCGCATCCATCTTAAAGGAGTGGATGAATAATTCTCACAGGTGTTCAGGAAGAGGAGAACCGAAAACAGTGAAGGTGAGCGCTGTCCCCCTTCATTGTCCATGAGATGAAGGAAACATACCTCATTCATTTGTTTATGTGGTTTGCACTCCTTCTCTCCTTGTTTATTTTTGTGACATACTTGTAGCTATTGCACCTGAAGGGTAATTAGCTCTCTTGATGGGATTGTGTGCCGGGGGGGTTGGGGGGGGTGGTAGCGGGGAGGAAGAGGGAGCCATGGATAGCCTTAGGGAGTGTCCATCATTCTGAATTAGGAGATTCTGAGCAGAGAGATTATTTTTAAATCCAGAATGATTCATGAGGTGTGCTAGAGTATTGGTCCTTGGTGAGTTTTCTCTTGATCAATAAATCTGTAATTTTCCCTCCTGGATGTACTTGTGATAGGGACCTTATTTTGGCCAATTTAAAACATTTATAATAATAATTATTACTCACCCAACTTCAAACACCAGCTGTGGACTGAGTGCCATGTAGCACATGAACTGCTTTCTCTTCTGCATCTCTAATTCAAATCTTTAAAGTGGTTGTGATTACCTGGTTTAGGGTCCTTATCAGTTAGTGAACAACCAGAGCTCTTTTAAATGATAAAAGATCACCATTTTATTATTTTATTCTTCTTATGGTAAATGTATTGGCTTCTACCCCCCCCCTCCAAAAAAATACCCTCAAAGAATGTACCTCATCCCATCCCCAGACTGTCCAGTGAACTCGTAGAGGTCGAGGATGCTTTAGACCACAAGCATTTCCTGTGGGGTTCTTGGCCTGTGGCTGGCTCGGCACGTGGAATTGGCCCACGTGACGCGTGAATGAATCGTCAGTGCATTTGTGTTTCTTTCCTATTGGTGCCCTAACAAATTCCCACAAATGCAGTGGCTTAAACCAACAGATTTATTATTTTTGCAGTTCTGTAGGTCAGAATTCCAACATGGCTCTCACCCGGCTAACATCAGGGTGCCTGCAGAATGGCATTTTTTTCTGGAGCTTCGAGGGGTGACTTATCCGGGTTGTTGGCAGAATCCAGGTCTTCGGTGTTGCCAGACCCAGGCCCCTTTTTCCTTCCTGTGTCCTCCCGAGGCTGCCTCACCTTCTGAAGCTGCCCTCATTGGCTTCTCCTCCTTCCTCCATCTTCAAGTCCCGCAGTGGCAGGTGGAGACCCTCTCACACTTGGAATCTCCCCTGCCCCTGCCCTTGCAAATGTCACGGACAGGCCAGGGTAGTCTCCCTAGCTTCAGATCCCTTTGCCGTGTGATGTGACGTTCGCGGCGTAACACCAGGTGCCAAAGTGCTGCCCGCCTCCCCGGATTAGTCGGCCTGACGGCTGGAGAGTCTTTGGTGTCCTCCTCTAAAGCCCGGTAAGGTGACGTGGTTTAAAAGTCAGAGGTTTTAATGGAAGTTCACAGTACTGAAATTAAGCACTTTCTTTTTTAGACAGATGTCTTAACGTTAAAATTTCCCATTTTTAATTATAGACTTTCATCAGTGATATGTGTTTACTTTTCAAGGGAGAAAATACCACACTTGCATTCATGTAAGTTTTGCAGGCAAGTCCTTTTCTATCATTACTATTAGTTTATTAACAGTTCTTTTTTTTTTTTTAATTATTTACAAAAGTTTGTTTAATCCTCAAGGGTCGTCTCTCCTTTGTGCCAGTCTTGCTTTTGAGTGCCTTGCCTCCTCATGGACAGAAATAGAAAGCAATTTTAACAAAACTTAATTAGAAAAATTAAACTGCCATAAGATATAACCACATTATGTACTCCAAAGGTATATGTAAGTAATTAAGGGTAGTTATCTGCTATTCAAGCAAATCTACTTGCATCAAAGTTGCATTTATTATTTACAATGAAGTGTTTCCTGTCTGACGGCTTGCTCTAGTGAAAAGGAGAAAAAAAAAAAAACGGCTTAATCATGTTCTAATATGGCATTTTACTTGCTTTCTTAATGTCTCCCGGAAGAGCAAAGATAGTTTCCTTTTTGCATGTACGTGTGTGATTTAGTTATTATATATGCTTGTTGTACCTCCTGAGGATGGAATAGATTTTTACAAAGAGCTGGCTAGGGGGCTCTGATACTGGTCCTTGTGCTGGACAAATACTTGAAACCTCTTGGGGGGAAATTGTGTTGTGGTTGTCGTTGTTGTTTGCGTTACAGGGTTGCTTGAACTCCTCTTTCCCTTTCAAAATGAGACAGTGGTTCTCTGATTTTGTAATGTTGCCAGCTGAGTAAACGCATGGCCGTCCTTCCACCAGCATCAGAATTTTCACACTGGGGTCTCTTGAGTGTACAATTCATGCTCCCCACACTATTTCCAAGTGTGATATATCCTCTGATTACAACTCGGAAAATTAGTGTTCTTGAACCAGGCTTTAAAGCAGTTTCATTTTTGGTGCCAAGTGCCACCTGTGGTCACGTGCTTGTCCTTCCCACACCTTCCCTAGCACCTCTCTGTGGGTCTTTCCTTGGCGTGTACCCCATCATAGTTCAGCGTGGTTTGGAGGCTTAAAGGCAGCATATGCCTGGTCAGTATTAAAGACTACTTTCACGGATTTATTTTTAACTTGCAGTCCTTTCTTGACTTAAATAATCAGGCTGGGAAGAAGCTGTTATCTAATTGTAAACTGTGCATGTTTAACCTCTCAGCTACCATAAAAAGTATCTATTTGAAGCAGAGTAGCTGCAGAGAAGCACTGAACCCTGACCCTCACTCCTGGCCTTTGGTGTGTACATGCTGAGACTTGTAGAAGAGTTCTCTGCTGCTTAATTTGGAAAGATACAGACTTTTTTTCCCCAGTCTTATTTCACAGTCGTCAGTTTTAATGAAATAACTGTTTAAATGCAAGGGACAGAATGACCTGGCTTGAATTCTACATCCACACCTTACTGGCTTCGTGATCTTTGGAAAATTACCTGACTTCCTTTTGCATCCTCTCTACAACAAGAATAATAGTAGTAACATCTCATTAAACTTCCTCTTGGGGACTCCCCTGATGGCGCAGTGGTTAAGAATACACCTGCCAATGCAGGGGACACGGGTTCGAGCCCTGGTCCGGGAAGATCCCACATGCTGCGGAGCAGCTAAGCCCGTGCGCCGCAACTACCAAGCCTGCACTCTAGAGCCCACAAGCCACAACTGCTGAGCCCTCGTGCCACAACTACCGAAGCCCGCGTGCCTAGAGCCTGTGCTCCGCAACAAGAGAAGCCACCGCAATGAGAAGCCCGTGCACCGCAGCGAAGAGTAGCCCCCGCACACTGCAACTAGAGAAAGCCCGTGCACAGCAACGGAGACCCAATGCGGCCAAAAATAAAATAAAATAATTCATAAACTACCTCATAATAGCCCCCATTTCACTAGCCAGTGAGCCCCATGAAGACAAGGATTCAGCCTGTTTACGTCTGTCTCCCCAGCACCTAGAACAGTGTGGGCCCTGATAAACAGTGTTAAAAAGCTCAGCAAGGTAACACATGTGATCCATTTAACACAGTGCCTGGAGCAGAGAAACAGTAACTAGAAAATTTTCTGGGTTTTTAAATGTTATCAGTTACACTTGAAAGATGAAAAATTTATTTAACAAATGTCTTTTGTAGAAGAAATATTGATCTACCACTCAGCCATTCTGTACTGACCTCAGATAATACTCCTTACAATTAAGTAAATTTGGCCTCCATGGAGTCTGCCAACATAATTTCTGGGCTGGCTTAAGAGTATGAAGGAAAAAACGAAAATTAATTCCTATTCCCTGAAGTTGTGTGTGTTCATGTGTGTGTGTGTGTGTGTTTAAATCAAACTGAGGTTTAAGATGAATTGTGTCCTTTCAGTTCTCCCAACAAGGAATGTTCAAAGCTTTCTTTTCTGCAGTTCTGAGAGAAAGAAGCAACATTTCTAAACTGAATTTGCTTGTTTCTACCCTCTGACATAAAACATTTCAGTCAACTGTCCTAGGTAATAGTTTAAAACAGGAATATATTACTTTATTCCACTTCACTTTCTGTATGGGTGTTTGCAGGGTTTTTATGAGTGCTGGAAAATTTGAGAGCAAAGGGATCTCAGAAACGATCTCCTCTTCTTCATCACTGCACCTTACAGATGAGGAAAGTAATAAAAAGAGAAGTTAAGTGGTCCTAGTTAGTTGGTGGCAAAGGTAACATGTGAAACAGATTTCCTGACCTTTGACTGATTTTTCCTTTCCTCCCTTACTTAAAACAAAACAAAAAAATAGCAACCCAAATCTAACCACATAAAAAGATGCTTCAGTGGTTCTATTATTTTTTCTCATTCAAGTCTTTGCAGAAATTGCTAAATGTTTATAAACTATTGAAAAAATTCTGTATGTAACTTACTCTGATGAATTGAAAGTTATTAGTTTATTCTATAATAGCATGTTAACAGAAGTTTTTGGCTTTCTTAAACATATTGTAGAACTTGCGAAAACCAGTCTTCATTTTGTTAAGGATACATTTTAGGATGTATTTATTGTTAATAGAGTACTTCCCATGTAAAACTTTTCTCATATAGCTAGAATAAGTCAATTAACGTAATGGATTTTTTAAAATATTTGAATGACTGTCTTATTATAAAGAAGGGTCAGATAGCATTTTCAGTTGTTAACAATTTTCCTCTAGTATCAGACTTTCTGTGTTTTATAATGTTATCATCCATTTCTTACTCACTTTTACTCCTGTCAGGAGGTTAAAATGACATAAGTAACTGCTGCAGTGAAATATATTCCCGTTTTACCTCCAGCCACGCATTCTGGAAGGACTAGTGGAATCATGCGTCCTGCCGTCTGAGGCTCCTCAACGCACAGTACTTTGCGTGGTCGTTTTAGTGTCTAATCATGTCACTCTGCACCGCCCCCTTGTCTTGTACAGTCGTTAAGAAGTCACCACATTCTTGAGGCAACAGCACTAATACACACAGCTGTCATGAATTTTAGAAAAAAAGGTTTTTAGGAAATAATCATGTATTCATTAAGTTTGAAATGTGGAGAACGTCTCACTGCATTTAAACGCATCTCGCATTTTCCTGGGCACTTAAACTTTGCGGCTCTGTGCCCAGTAGAGACGGGTGAGGATGGGCAGGGGCCCAGCCTGTGCTCAGTATCGGCGTCCAGGACGGAGGCGCCCTGCGGGGGCAGGTCGGGGAGGCGTGGGGGGGCGGGCAAGACCTGCCTCTCGCACCCGGGCTCAGGGCTTAGTGATGAGTCTGTCCCATCAGTAATCATAGTGCAGGAGGCAGACTTTCTCCTTTCCCACTTAATGACGCTTTTGGACATGATGTGTCGGTCAGAGAGGTGAGTAGCATACTCAGATTTCCATTTTATTATATACGCAAGATACACATAATTGAAATACCCAAACGTGCGTATTTAGTATAAAGACGCTGGTTGCTGGTAATATGAAGGAGAACCCTCGTCTGGGTTTAAAGCCACAGCGTTAACTCTGTGTGTAACTGTTGGTAATGACCTCCAGCAGCGCCCTAAGAGGCTCTTCTGTACCTTGCAGTTTTTCAGGTTTTAGGTTTAGTTTAGTGGGATTCCTAATCATCCCGCTTCTCTGCCTCCTTGGCTCTCAGGCCGGCCGTGTGTTGGGTCTGTGTGGCAGTTAAGGGGTGATGCTGGGGCTAATCTCTGTAAAATGCAAGCATTTGTTCTTCTTTTTCCCTCTCATCAATCTTTCACACTCACATCAAACCCCTAATGTATCAGCAGGTTTCCCAGAGCTACTGGTTAAAATTACCTTTGCTTTTGGTAAACTCTGAACCTTCAAGCCTCACTGTTTTCAGTCGCCCCCTGTGGATTCCGTGAAGCCTCTCTCTGCACATCCCTCACTGCCAGTCACTGGCTTCACGTCCGGGAGCCTGTACAGAGCCATTTATTATTCCAGCTGTACCCCTCCCCCCTTGAATGGAGAGCGTTCAGTATGCCCACAGTTGGTGTCGCTTGTGAAAACTACAAGTGGAAGGGGCCACAGCGCCCAAAGCTGCAGAGCTTGTGTTTATCTGACTCAATAATAATGCAAATTCTTTAAACCTAGCCATTTCTAAAAGTTTCTTGGCTTTTCTCACCCTAAGAGAATTTGGCAAACTTACTTGTTTGTCTTCAGAGGAAATGCTGCAATTAAATCATTTCTTTCTTAAAGTTTGCCTCAAATATCATGTCCGAATACTTCATACTTTAAATTTCTTTTATCCTCCTGTTTGCATACTCCTTTTTTCACTTCTTCACTTCTGTAAGTACCTCCCTTTCATCCATTCTGACTAGGACCATCCATTACTAGGAAAAATGGATTCCAGTATGGATAGGATTTCTTGTGAATAGCTGGTTCCTGATGTTTTCAGCTTTTAGCCCAGCATAGTTTCCACACAACCGTTAGGTTATAACTTCATTCTTTTGGAAGAAGAGGATGATGCCTTTGAGGATGATGCTTTGACTGTTGATACGCCTCTTCTTGTTGCCTCTGACGAAACACCGCTGTTCAACATTCTGAGTTACACTCTCATTAGATTTACTAACTCCTAGGGAGTACTTGAAAATTAGTAGAAGAAGGGAATGTGCTTTTCTCTGTGAGCAGCAGCATAGTTTTGGTAGCTGTTGCCTCAAGCAAGTAAAATTTCTAAATATTGTTCTCAAACTTTGATTTTCTATTTGGCAAAAAGCCTTAGGCAGATGGTGAAATAATAGTCATCTAAGTTTGAGACTTAAGATATTCACTTCCAAAGTCACTTCAATGTTTTTTACCCTTCAAAATATAATGTATATGTCTTACTTATTTTAAGATATTTAATACATTTTAAATTAAATGTATTATATTAGCATTCCTTATAGTATGGTCACATTTTCTAAAATGGTCATAAAAAACCAAAAAATGTACTCACACATCGAAACAAGCAAACCCCCAAATTATCCGGAGTATCTTGTCTCTATAAAGTTCTCAGTAGCAATAGTCTCGGACATATTTTCAGAGATGTCAGTGACCTTTCACATATGTTATTATATAACCCTTTGATGTACAAAAGTCTGTTTTATTCTTT
This sequence comes from Aethalodelphis obliquidens, assembly GCF_003676395.1. Taxonomy (NCBI): domain Eukaryota; kingdom Metazoa; phylum Chordata; class Mammalia; order Artiodactyla; family Delphinidae; genus Aethalodelphis; species Aethalodelphis obliquidens. Next base: position 42,837 of record NW_020837968.1, on the reverse strand, counting down.
CTAAAGTGGGAGTAAGGTACTGAAGGTTAATGATTATATCATTTGTAATTTTAAGAGTCACAACAATGTTCTAAGGGATGTTTCTGTAAAAGTTAATAAGTATGATTTATTTATACATACTCTACTCAGTTATGTATAGCTGTTTATTTTAAAATTATTATATCATCATGTTTAATTATTTGGGATATACAAGCCATGTTTAAAAAAATCAAGAAATGAAATCAATGTGAGTCACTTTGTAGATTTTCGTGTTAGAATTCCTTTCTTTTTCTTTAGTTATGCTCCCTAGATTCTCCCTGAATTGATCAAAAGGAAATAAAGTGTAACCCACCACACCCTTTTTAAAGTGGGATAGTTGTAAACATGCTGTTCAAGGATCAGGGAGGAAAGAGGAAGTTTAAAAGTTTTGAGTATTCCCCAGCGCAATCTTCTGATCCTAATGAATTATTTTGATGACATTTTAAATCTGGAATTTTGGATGTAATTTCTTAGCACAGCGGCATCTTCATTCTTTTCCTTCTCTTGTTTTATTTGGTTTCTTTCTGCAGTGGGTACACCTTATTACATGTCTCCAGAGAGAATACATGAAAATGGGTACAACTTCAAATCTGACATCTGGTCCCTTGGCTGTCTACTGTATGAGGTAGGTAATGGTGATAAATTCCATATATTGAAGAGGTTTTACTTACTGGAATATATTTCCCCTATCCTAATAGTATATAGTTATTTTTTTCTGGGTGATGTTTAAGAATTAGCTTTTTAATTATGAGGAAGTTAATTCATTGACTTAGTAACTGTTCGTATAATGAAATTTAGTAACTGTACATTTCTACACATTTACTTCCTCTAATATAATTTTAAATTGTTTCCTTTTGATGGGAGTTTTATTTCTTAAATGTTTTTTATGTTAATATAATTTTGCTATATAATCTTACTTATAAAAATACACATTTGAAGATCTATTAAAAAAAAAAACTGTTGCCCATGCATAACAGGATGGATATAATAGAATGGATGTAAAATATGAAAGCATAGTAAATAGCTTTGTCACTTTTTTTTTCACTTTTATGTAGATTAATTCAGCTTCAAGGATAGTTTGTAGACAGATAATTCTTCTAGGTTATCACTTAGTTTCCGTGAGTAACGGTTTATATTGGTAAAGCTCAGTGAAATACTCTCTCTCACCTGTTCTACTGGTGATAATTTATCAAAGGAAGATGGAATCATGTAGATAGATCCTCTAGCAAGTATTGCAGTGTGACAGTTTGAAGAGAAGAAAGCATGCTATGAGCACATTTTATATTCATGTTATATAGTAATGGTATCAGAGAACACTCATGCTAGGGACTTCTGTAATTTACTTCTTTAATTGAATGGTAATTTTCCTAGGAATGTAGGCTTTCAGTCAAAGCTGTTAACTAAAACTTAACCTACATCTCGGTAACTCTTTTAATAAAATAAAATGAAGGAAAATAATACATTGAGTCATTTTCATATTTTAAGGTATACAAAGGAAATCTGAACTGGATAGGTAGAAACCAGTGTATTTCTTACTCTATATTTTATGTCTCTTGTCTTCCTGACTTAAATGAAATATATGATGAGATCATATATTTTAATTGTTCCACCTTTACTTGGAAGTAGAGCAGCAGAAGGTTTTTTAAAAATGTGTATCATAATCTTTAATTATTATTTTACAGATTGCAGGTTCAAATTTCCTTAATTTAAGGAACCTGAGATTGTTTATTTTGTTCTTCCTACTAAATAAACTAATGACCACTTAAAAAGAAAGAGATTTTAAAAATGTTCTTAAAGAACATCCTTAGGATAATTTTTATTAAGAAAAGTTATGAATTAGTGATAGAACAAAATACATGTTTGTACGTATTCACATGAGATTAAAAGAGATTTATGCTTACTATATTATGTTAATAGGTTGGAACAGCGTTGCACTGATTTGATTATATTAAGTTATTGTAAAGTTTAAAAGGCACTTTGTACATTTTAAAATATTTTATACCTGTTTAGGTGACCTTAGATTCCTTCAGGCCGTAGTCTAATAATATTATCAAAGCAACATTTTCCCTTTATACACCTAAAAGTAAACAGCAAATTAGTTTCCACTAAAGAAATTAAATTTAGCAATGAAAAAGAAAAAGTTCAGTTGAGGGTAATAAGCATTTTTTGGGAAGTTTGCTAATTATTGTAGGACCAGCAGACTCCCATGTCAAAACTGAAATAATTCTTCACATTCTGGATTTGCCTTTGAGAGGCAGTGTCCCATTTTTATGTATACTTGAACACCAAAATAAAAATTATTTCTTTGGACACTCCTCCATTCATGTGTGTTATGTGTTGTGGACGGTTCTGAGTTACAGTATTTAACATGGTAACATTAGTTTTCAGCTCAGCACATTTCCTCAGTTGCTCTGTGCAGGTGATTGGGAAGAACTAGAATTTTTCTAAGGATTTAATTTACCTTGATGCTGTATATCTTTCTGGTTCTGTATTAATAGAATGTCAATAAAAATGCCCAGTAGTTTAGCTTTAAAAAATTGGCCATAGCGTCACATCGATATTTTATATTGTATCCCACTAAGAATTTACCATTCACAACGAAGGAGTGGGAAGCCTTTTTTGAAAACGTATTTTAAACTCAGAAAATTAGACTTTCAGATATTCCTGAAACCTCAAAAAAAAAAAAAAAACTAGCAGTACAGTTTTAATTGATATGCAACAAAGTAGACTTTACTAATTAAAATCAAGATGCTGTGCTTTTGCTACACGGACCTTTACATGGAAAAGTAGGTTTTACACATTTCCTTTATTGTTCAGTGCAGCAATTGCATCCTTCCAGGGTTGTAGGTTGGTGGCTTACAGTTCAAAAAAAAAAGAGAGCTGCCACCAGCCCCAAAGACAGACAGTGGGCTTTCGTCCCTCCAACACCCCCAGAATACTAATCAGGGAAGTCGGACCCTGGAGGTCAGGGAGCAAGTCAATCATTCTAGCGATCGTCTCAGTGTGGAGGATCAAATTAGCCTGAAAAATTCAGCTGCTGGGAGGAGAGGGCGAGCAGCTGTCAGGGGCAGCATCGAGATGCACTAATGAACCAGATGAATAGTGCAAAAGCTTGAAAATAAAAACAGGACAGTTGACATTTTTCATCTGTCAAAGCAGGAGATGCATGAAAATATACTATTCCTGTTTAACTCCTTAGGGGACATTCAGATTTTTTTTTTTTTTTTAACACTGCAGTATTGAGACAAAAGTACTGTAATGAACTCCTGGCACATGATAATGAATATACGGACGTTTACTTAGGGTTTTTGCAAACACGGAGAGAACAGTAGTTTATACACACAGTCTATTTTTCAAGGGGGGCATTTTAAAGATTGTGTTTTATCATAAAGTGTCCTTGCATTTCAACAAAACATGTTATTATTATTGTAGCCCCTCTTCTAGAAATTTCCTCTCAAATGGAGTGGAAATTTGTATGTTTAGGGACATGCACCTTGTTTGGGGGTTTCTTCTCTTCGTGGGGAACACCTGTTCCTAAGGCGGTTTTGCAGGAGATCTAGGAAAGGGCTGCCGGGCGGCTCTGAGCTCTGCTTCCCCCCAGGCCCCGCGCTCCAGGCTGGGAAGGAGTTAAGCTCTGCCTGCAGCGGCCCAGACAGATGAGAGCCATTCGCAGCTCATGTGTCCCCGCCGACGCCCACCCCACCGAGGAGCACTGCTCGGCCCAGCGTGTTGCATGCACGCCCGGCCTGTCTGGGGAATGTACACATTGTCCTTCCAAAATCAAACTTATTAGCACATGTAGAAAAGGGTGACTGACTTGGGGGCAGCGTCGTACTCCGTGTTGTAGTCTCGCGCCCGCAGTTCAAAGATTCAGGAGGCGAACATTTTCAATTGAATTTTTAGTTTGTAACCCTGCTAACCGCAGTCCTTGCTCACACCTGAAATCAGGTCAAGTTAGAACCTGGTCTTAAAGTTAAATTCAATAATGTCTTTTTAAAAGGCATTCATTCTTAGAGTCATTTTTTTTTTCCTACATAAAAATCTCATTTGGATGCCTTGAAGTAGCGGCTAGACTCCTAGGGCTTTTGAGCACATTTCGTGTTTTCGAGACATCATCAAAAAAGAAAAGCAGTTCTAATTCATTGTGAACTAGTTGAGGATCAGTTATAACATTCAGACTGAGAAGACATTTTTTATCTCAAAATAACCTTTTCCTACAGAAACTGTCGTGTGAAATAAAATGCTATGTGTTCTGTTCCCCAAGCATTGCTAGATTATAATTCAGTTTTAACTTCAGTTTCATTTTTGTTGTATTGTGACCATTACATGGTTGATATATACCAGTGATGTCTGTCTAGTCATGAGATATACTAGTCGTTCCTGTAGCATTGTATTTACAAAGAGTCTTAAGTTATTTTCTTATTCTTCTAATACTGTTTTATACTGCGTATGTGTGCGTGTGTATATGTTTAAATAATTATATGCTAACCATTTCTCCCTTTTAGGGAAGTTTAAATGTTGAAAATAATAACCAAAAATTGAAGTAAGACTTTTTAGGACTTACTCAGTAATTCTCTGAAAAGGATATTCATGAAACACAAAATGCCTACAGAACTTTATTTAAAGTATTTGTAATTACCCCCCCACCCCCCGCAGTGTAATATACTTGATGAAATCTCCCTTAAAGTTACCATGTAACTATATCAGTTTCATTGGGAGCATTTTACAGATGGCTGCGTTACAGAGTCCTTTCTATGGCGACAAAATGAACTTGTACTCGCTGTGTAAGAAGATAGAGCAGTGTGACTACCCACCTCTTCCTTCAGATCACTATTCAGAGGAGGTAAGTCATTTTTCAGTCATGCGTTCATGTTGTTCATTTTGCTGATGTTTGCATTTTATTATAGAATCTTCTTTTATCCATTGATACAAATGACAAGTACAGGTGGCAGAAAGAGCACCTTCATTCCGTTTTCCTTCTCTCGGAGGCTTGGCTGTTAGAGAGGTGACCACAGTTAGTTCATCACGTGGAAAGGAACACAGCACAGCACGTGGTGTGACACCGGCCACTTCCTATGTGGGATAGGAACAGCGGCTGACTGCAGCCTCCTAAACACGGCAGAGGGCAGAATTAATGCCGAAGCCAGGCTCTGGGCGACCAGCATGTCCAGTGGCCCCTCTTAACAGGGTCCCTCCTCATGCCTATGGTCTCAGAGCAGCACACAGTTGTAACTTTCTCTTCTGGCACCACTTCCTTCCCTCCCTCCGGCCCATGTTTTCCCAGAGTGGAAGCAAACATCTCTCAGCTGCATGCCTCTCAGTCTTATTCTTTCAGCTTTACCCTCCTTTCTTTTGCTTTTACAAGATCTGTCCCATCACCACCTCACTGCTGCAGTCAGATTCCTGTAGGAAATGTTTGTGCTTATCACTGTAGATGTGGTAAAAAGTACATTGGGTAGAATTGAAAGTCTTAGAGGACTTTACCTTGTTAAGATCTGAGCTGGATCCTTGCTTGCTTTGGGAGCCCACTGAAATGAGTTGTTTGGGCTCCACCCAACATCCAGTTTTTCATTGAACAAAACATCTCCCATTTTTGCCTAATGCATCATGATTTTATCTATATTTAAGGAGGAGATATGCAGAATAGCAGTGTCTCAGGTTAACTAAGTGTGTTCACATAACTGTTTTTGGAAAGCTCACTGGGGACCCACCCAGAGAAACCACTGTTTTAGGACATCTCACCTGCTCATGAGCAGCAGATGTTTTGCCCAAGGAAAATGGAAAGGGGCAAAGGAAAAATATGAAACAATTATAATGTTCACCTTTTAGGTGGTCTTAGCACTCTTTCTATGTGAAATGAATGCAATCGGTTCCAATTTTATATAAGGAAGAGTGAGTCCATGTAACTTGAATAATAAATATCTCTAAAGAATTTTTACCATATGTAAGGCATTTGTGGTCCTAGGATGTTGAAAGTACCTTTTTTTTTCCTAATAGTTTTGATATTGATAATCAATGACGCTTGGTTTTTTTGTTTCACAGCATTGGTATTCAGGTAATTAGAACAAACTCTTACAAGGCAGTGGTGGTAATTTAGAAGTATTACCTTTATTTGATGTTAATGCTATTATGTTAGCCATTTTTAATTACTATTTTGGGTATAGAATATAAATACGGCACTTCACAAAGCCAACTGCAGAACTCTCGGCCTGGAAATACAGTAGGGTGTGAATAGTCATGCAAAATGATAGCGAGAATGTCAGGGGCCGTCCTTTGTTGTGTCATTCATGCTGTCTTCTTTTTTCCACGAAGCGCATGAATATTTCACATATCTGCATCCTCATCCCCTATTCTTCTTGACTAATTTTCAGACTGTCTGAATTTGCATTTCACATGGTAGCTGATTAGGAGATGCCGAGTGCAGCAGTGAAGCCTCAGCAGGCGGTTGCCATGGTGACCTTCAGCAGGATTTTAATGATGATACCACTAGTGGTTCGTTGAAGTCGGCCTGCCTGCAGGGCTACTTCACTGCAGCTAAGTGTGAAGTTGGATTTGCAGATTCTCAGCCAAGGGGCAAATATCAAAGTCTGGCCCAGATAGAAGAAGGTCTTATGGTTGGGAAAGGAAAACAGATTACACTTTTTTACTTCACTCTATATAGTTACCAGTTTTGAAGAGAGATATAAAGCAAAACATGTTATATGATGTACTTTCCAAAAAAGATAGTACAGTCTCTCCGATTGGCAAAATTTGCTGTTGCACGATGATAAAACTGAAAGCTGTAATGCGTAGGTAAACAGGGAAACTAATTCTTACTGAAGAAATGAGATACAAAAAATACAGACTAATGATCTTACTTTAATCTGTTCAGTTATGTAGAAAAGTTCTCAGAATAAGAGCTTTGAAATGCAGATGTGCTTAATAAATATTTTCTCTCCTTAAGTAGGAACTCAGTTTGTTTGGAAAATAATTATACAGAATTTATGGTAGCAAAAAACCTGAACAGACTTCATGCTGCCATACTTTAACGGTATCTTAATATTCCTTTATATAGTAGGCTTTACAGATCTTTTAAAAGTCTAAATTGCCATGTAGCTTTTTAGTAGGGCAAAATTTAGGAAACAATGAAAAGTGAAGTATAAAGTTTTTCAACAGTGAACTTTTAGTTAAAAGACCAATCCATTAGGTGTCAATTTTATAGCTCAAATGCTAACAGACTCTATATCTGTTGGAAAACTAAACATTTTAAGCAAATTAATTTCCCACCAAATATCTATTTGAAAGCTTACCAAGTTGATTTAGCTACTGCTAAATTTTTAAGGCTCCTGCCAAAAGAGGACACACAGGGAGCATTTCATGAGAATAAAAGGCATGCCTGCCAACCAGCCTCAATTGATCAGAATCCTGAGGAGCTCTACAAGGTTTATTTCCAGATACAGTCATTCCATTTAGAACAGCTCAGAGTTTAAGAGCTTAGGATTTTTAAATTTCTTATAATCTAAGACACAGATACACTTCAGCATTAAAAACCAAAGCTGAGAAATAGTATCCTTTGGAAGAATAAAGCTGTATGTCAGATATTTCCTTTTGAATTAAGTTGTTACTATGTACAGTTTAGGATTCCAGACTGAATTATCTCAGCTGCACATGAATGATATTAGGAACGTATATATATTTGTAGCTGACTAAAGTATCTTATGACTTTTAGTGTTCAGTATTCTTTCCTTTTCTAGTAGTGATCTCATTCATGTAGCAATAGGGAATTACTGTACTTAACAATAAAAATATTGGGTCAAAAAAAAAAGGTAGATATTTTCCCTGAGATACCTCTTAGTTTTAATTAAACTTGGTATTGTTGGTGATTAAGAAATTAACATCAGTGAAGCAGACATTTATTGAACATTTACTAAGTCCAAGGAGTTGTAATTCCCACGGCCCCTCGTAGTCTGGTCTGGGCTGAGCTCTCCTGGCGTTCTGATCACAGTGTACTCGCTTCTTTCCTGAACTCTGCCCATGCAGGTTGTACTAGAAGGCCCATGAATTTCCTTCTTTCTGTGGGTGCTGCTTCCTTGTGTTGAAGCGCTCCTTGCCCTGTGCTTTATCAGGCAAACTCATTGTCTTTAGAACAAACCATGGCCGTCATCTTCTGCATAAAATTATCCTGCTCCCCTTTCTCCACCCCTCAAACCCTCCTCCCTTGGCAGCCACACTGCATTATAATTGTTTTTTTTCATTGAGGTAGAGTTGATTTACAGTATTATGTAAGTTTCAGGTGTACAACATAGTGATCCACAATTTTTAAAGGTTATACTCCATGTATAAGTATTATAAAATATTGGCTATATTCCCTGTGCTGTACAATATATCCTTGTAGCTTATTTATTTTATGCATAGTAGTTTGTGCTTCTTAATCCCCTTTTGTCCCTCCCCCTTCCCCACTGGTAACCACTCGTCTGTTCTCTGTATCTGTGAGTTTGTTTCTTTTTTGTTATAGCCACGTTTGTTTTCGTTTTTAGATTCCACCTATAAGTTATGATGTACAGTATTTGTCTTTCTCTGTCTGACTTACTTCACTTAGCATAATACCCTCCAAGTCCACCCATCTTGTTGCAAATGGCAAAATTTCTTTCTTTGTTCTGGCTGAGTCGTATTCCATTGTGTATGTGTACCACGTCTTCTTTGCACATGTGGCTCCCCACTCCAGACTGTCTGGCTCCTGTAACTGCTTTTTATCTTTGTGTCTCTAGGGCCTGGCACACTAAAAAAGGTTCAGTGATTGATTGATTGATCAATTGAGCGAATGAGAGAGTGAGATTAAAGGAATAAATGAAAAGAATGAATGAACCAGTTAATGTCAATTGAATGAATGAATGTTCTTACAGAACTCTCTATGCAGTGAGGAAGAAAATTACTCAAAAGACAGGTCAGAGGTATGATGTTTCCTTTTATTGATGTTACCTGCTATATGATTTTTTTCATTCTGATAAGCAAGCAACATCATATCTGCAATGTCCAATGTCCATTACTAGGAAATAAGGCAAATAGATTTTTTTCCCTTCAGTTTCTATATTTAATTTCTTTGGGAGACACTGGAGTAATCATCAGAATTGTGCATTTTCACGATTGTTCACTAATTTATCTCAGGAGAATCTAAATTTTAAAAATAGTGAATAGTTTATTGAAACTCATTTATATAGAAAGTGTAAAGTGTGGTTCTCTACTGAGTTAGTTTCTTTTTAACCGATATTTGAAAATCTGAGCACTAACACAATGCGAAATATAGATTTGTGTCTTTAATTTTTTTTTAATTAAAAAATCCTAGCATAAATAGAGAATACACAGGAAAGGCTGAAGAGAATTTTGCCTCAGCAGATTGGAAGGAAGTTCTGAAAAGTTGAGTAAAGAGTTTGTAGATGAAAGTGAAAAATGGAAATGAGTAGAGTGAAGAAGAGTGTTCTCAGTCTGAGAAAACAGAGTAGGGAGAAATTAAATTGAAGATTTGAAAACCATACTTTAAGTAAAAAAGAAACTTAAGTGTCTGTAAGACATTGGTGAGATGGTTAAAGCTTTTTAATAAAGTGGACAGTGTTATGATAGCAGTGCTTGTGAATCTGGCCTATTATGGCAGATGCTTATCTGTTTAGTAGTAATTTTAAATTCATTATAAGTGACAGACTATTTTAGGACACAGTACTTGTGGTTACCTTGTAATTTTATATATATATATATATATATATATATATATTTTTTTTTTTTTTTTGCCGTATGCGGGCCTCTCACTGTTGTGGCCTCTCCCGTTGTGGAGCACAGGCTCCGGACGTGCAGGCTCAGCAGCCATGGCTCATGGGCCAAGCCACTCCGTGGCATGTGGGATCTTCCCAGACCGGGGCACGAACCTGTGTCCCCTGCATTGGCAGGCGGACTCTCAACCACTGTGCCACCAGGGAAGTCCATTGTAATTATATTTTTGAAAACTTGGTAATTTAGTAGGTCTTACTACTTCTTTTATAGGTGAAGAAACCAAAATATAATATTGGAATCAAAATTATTAAACCATTAATCAGTTTTCACATTATTCAGTGCCTCTCTTATACATTAAATTTCTGTGTGTTTTGTGGCTTTATACCTCCAGCCCACAGATAGAAAAATATCAGTTACTATTAAAACTCAGTTAATGGAACTACTTCTCGAATATGCAATTATCCTATAAAGTATCAGCCTAAAAGATCACATCCAAAGAACTAATGGAGAATGGATGAAATCTCATAAACATTCACCTCCAAAATGATAATCTTTTTCTTTAACGTTATTAAATAACAATTTTTTTTTGTACTTTATTACTTTCATTATAATTTCTTCCTTTCTTAGACAATGCCACAATTCCCCCTCCTCCTTTTTTATTTTTTTTAAGTTAGAGAAATGGAAGGCAGGAGGGAGGGTTTTTTCCAGGCATAGTTCAGTGGTGCACACTGGCAAAGTCTTCCCTACCACTTCACTCAAATGCATAAGAATTTCCAGCATCATTTTCATTATTCTTTTTTTTAATTGAAGTGTAGTTGATTTACAACATTGTGTTTCAGGTGTACAGCAAAGTGATTCAGTTATATACATATATATTTTTCACATTATTTTCCATTATAGGTTATTACAAGATATTGAATATAGTTCCCTGTGCTATACAGTGGGTCCTTGTTGTTTACCTATTTTATTTATAATACTTTGTATCTGTTCATCCCAAACTCCTAGTTTATCCCTCCTTCCCTTCCTTCCTCTCCCTTTTGGTGACCGTACGTTTGTTTTCTGTCTGTGATTCCGTTTCTGTTTTGTATATAGATTCATTTGTATTATTTTTTAGATTCCACATAGAAGTGATGTATAATCTTTGTCTTTCTCTGTCTGACTTACTTCACTTAGTATGATAATCTCCAGGTCCATCCATGTTAGTGCGAATGGGATTATTTCATTCTTTTTCATGGCTGAGTAATATGCCATTGTATATGCGTACCACTCCATCTTTATCCATTCATCTGTCAGTGGACACTTAGGTTGTTTCCATGTCTTGGCTGTTGTAAATAGTGCTGCTCTGAACATTGGGGTGCATGTAGCTTTTTGAATTAGACTTTTTGTCTCCTCTTCTGGATATATGCCCAGTAGTGGGATTGCTGGATCATATGGTAGTTCTATTTTTGGTTTTTTAAGGAACCTCCATACTGTTCTCCATAGTGGCTACACCAATGTACATTCCCACCAACAGTGTAGGGGGGTTCCCTTTTCTCCACACCCTCTCCAGCATTTGTTATCTGTGGACTTTTTGATGAGGCCATATGAGGTGATACCTCATCATGGCATTTTCATTATTCTTGAGACTAGGTAAGTATTGATTTTTCCAGAGTATTTAAAATATAAGGATTAAAAAGCTTGATCCTTTCTATGCTTGATTATATATGAATAACAAAATAATAATGATGAATTTTTAGTTGAACTAAACTGATTTCAGATATTTATAGGTTATTGTAGAGTAACTATATTTGCATGGCTTTAAATAAAATTGGAATACCTAAATTTTTTCAACTTCTGAAATCACCATTTTCTTTCACCCACATAAGAAGTTTCTTGTTAAAGAAGGAAGGTCTGCAGCATTATTCCCATTTTACACGTGAGCAGACAGAGACCCAGAAGTAACAGAGCAAATACTAGACTCCAGGGCACCCCTTACGACATCCACTGCTTGTGCTGCAAGAGCAAAGGAAGCAGCCTTTGGAAGGAGGAAGGAGAGTCTCAGGTCTACCCCAGGCTCGTGGGCTCCTCAGTGCTCTCTTTTCTGTCCCCACCCTCACCCACCATGTCACCTGGGCGCCCCTTCCTGGGGGCACTGTGTCCTGGGCAGAGAGGCAGGGTCACAGCTCCCTCAGAGCACTCCTCTGCCTGGCCTGGCCGCAGCTTGTGTGCCACGCCACACTGAAGGGAAAGAATAAGGAACTTTCGCAGAAGGGTAGGAATGATTTTTACATATTAGAATGTGTAAAAACTACTACATGTATTTCAAATAAGGTATCAGAAGTGTCGATCCATGACATGCTAAACAAAAAATGTTATGATTTGTTGTAATTTTATTGCTTCATTTCCCAAATGTTTACCCTTAAGGAAAGGAGAGCAAAGTCCTAAGTGGAAGCCTTAAAAATTAAAACTGGCTTTTTAACCTAATACTTACAGGTAATTTCTGTTTATATTTAAATTCAGAATATGCTTAAAGAAGTTTTTTAAGTTGAGTCGGTAACAAAAAACATGACCTTTGTTTTAGCTCATAAAAGAGCTACTTTATGTAAATAAGAAAAAAAGATGAAAGTGCCAGGTACAGATTAGTTTTGCATATTTTGAAGTTAAACTATAGTTTATAAAACCTCTTATTCATTTGACCAGTCTAAATAGTTCTATTTTATAGTTGCTACCTTCACAAATTTTAATACAACTATATAAATTTCCTGGAGTTCTTACTGGAAGTTAACCATTGTTATTTAAATTGATGCTAGAAGATTATTCCTAATACACTGTCCCAAGAATATTTAAATGAGGGACATTATATTATATGGCACAAATAATGTTTGGAAGTATATCTGTTTTCACAAATATTTCTCTAGTTCTTATAGTTATGTAATCCAATGCTAAGTGAGATGAGAGTGTTTTACTTTAAAATGTAGAATGAGATATCTAATAATATTAAAAATAATCTATAACTGTGCCATTATTTGTTAAAATTAACATTGAGTGTTATCTCAAACACTTTTTTTTTTCATTTTAACATCTTTATTGGAGTATAATTGCTTTACAATGGTATGTTAGTTTCAGCTTCACAACAAAATGAATCAGTTATATATATACATATATTCCCATATCTCTTCCCGCTTTCGTCTCCCTCCCTCCCACCCTCCCTATCCCACCCCTCCAGGCGGTCACAAAGCACCGAGCTGATCTCCCTGTGCTATGCGGCTGCTTCCCACTAGCTATCTACCTTACGTTTGGTAGTGTATATATGTCCATGCCTCTTTATCGCTTTGTCACCGTTTACCCTTCCCCCTCCCCATAGCCTCAAGTCCATTCTCTAGTAAGTCTGTGTCTTTATTCCTGTTTCACCGCTAGGTTTTCATGACATTTTTTTCCTTAAATTCCATATATATGTGTTAGCATACGGTATTTGTCTCTCTGTTTCTGACTTACTTCACTCTGTATGACAGACTCTAGGTCTATCCACCTCATTACAAATAGCTCAATTTCATTTCTTTTTATGGCTGAGTAATATTCCATTGTATATATGTGCCACATCTTCTTTATCCATTCATCCGATGATGGACACTTAGGTTGTTTCCATCTCTGGGCTATTGTAAATAGAGCGGCAATGAACATTTTGGTACATGACTCTTTTTGAATTATGGTTTTCTCAGGGTATATGCCCAGTAGTGGGATTGCTGGGTCATATGGTAGTTCTATTTGTAGTTTTTTAAGGAACCTCCATACTGTTCTCCACAGTGGCTGTATCAATTTACATTCCCACCAACAGTGTAAGAGGGTTCCCTTTTCTCCACACCCTCTCCAGCATTTATTGTTTCTAGATTTTTTGATGATGGCCATTCTGACTGGTGTGAGATGATATCTCATTGTCATTTTGATTTGCATTTCTCTAATGATTAATGATGTTGAGCATTCTTTCATGTGTTTGTTGGCAGTCTGTATATCTTCTTTGCAGAAATGTCTATTTAGGTCTTCTGCCCATTTTTGGATTGGGTTGTTTTTTTGTTATTAAGCTGCATGAGCTGCTTATAAATTTTGGAGATTAATCCTTTGTCAGTTGCTTCATTTACAAATATTTTCTCCCATTCTGAGGGTTGTCTTTTGGTCTTGTTTATGGTTTCCTTTGCTGCACAAAAGCTTTTAAGTTTCATTAGGTCCCATTTGTTTATTTTTGTTTTTATTTCCATTTGTCTAGGAGGTGGGTCAAAAAGGACCTTGCTGTGATTTATGTCATAGAGTGTCCTGCCTATGTTTTCCTCTAAGAGTTTTATACTTTCTGGCCTTACATTTAGGTCTTTAATCCATTTTGAGCTTATTTTTGTGTATGGTGTTAGGGAGTGTTCTAATCTCATACTTTTACATGTAGCTGTCCAGTTTTCCCAGCACCACTTATTGAAGAGGCTGTCCTTTCTCCACTGTACAGTCCTGCCTCCTTTATCAAAGATAAGGTGACCATATATGCGTGGGTTTATCTCTGGGCTTTCTATCCTGTTCCATTGATCTATATTTCTGTTTTTGTGCCAGTACCATACTGTCTTGATTACTGTAGCTTTGTAGTATAGTCTGAAGTCAGGAAGCCTGATTCCTCCAGTTCCTTCTTTCGTTCTCAAGATTGCTTTGGCTATTCGGGGTCTTTTGTGTTTCCATACAAATTGTGAAATTTTTTGTTCTAGTTCTGTGAAAAATGCCAGTGGTAGTTTGATAGGGATTGCATTGAATCTGTAGATTGCTTTGGGTAGTAGAGTCATTTTCACAATGTTGATTCTTCCAATCCAAGAACATGGTATATCTCTCCATCTATTTGTATCATCTTTAATTTCTTTCATCAGTGTCTTATAATTTTCTGCATACAGGTCTTTTGTCTCCTTAGGTAGGTTTATTCCTAGATATTTTATTCTTTTTGTTGCAGTGGTAAACGGGAGTGTTTTCTTGATTTCACTTTCAGATTTTTCATCCTTAGTGTATAGGAATGCCAGAGATTTCTGTGCATTAATTTTGTATCCTGCTACTTTACCAAATTCATTGATTAGCTCTAGTAGTTTTCTGGTAGCATCTTTAGGATTCTCTATGTATAGTATCATGTCATCTGCAAACAGTGACAGCTTTACTTCTTCTTTTCCGATTTGGATTCCTTTTATTTCCTTTTCTTCTCTGATTGCTGTGGTTAAAACTTCCAAAACTATGTTGAATAAGAGTGGTGAGAGTGGGCAACCTTGTCTTGTTCCTGATCTTAGTGGAAATGCTTTCAGTTTTTCACCATTGAGGACGATGTTGGCTGTGGGTTTGTCATATATGGCCTTTATTATGTTGAGGAAAGTTCCCTCTATGCCTACTTTCTGCAGGGTTTTTATCATAAATGGGTGTTGAATTTTGTCAAAAGCTTTCTCTGCATCTATTGAGATGATCATATGGTTTTTCTCCTTCAATTTGTTAATATGGTATATCACGTTGATTGATTTGCGTATATTGAAGAATCCTTGCATTCCTGGAATAAACCCCACTTGATCATGGTGTATGATCCGTTTAATGTGCTGTTGGATTCTGTTTGCTAGTATTTTGTTGAGGATTTTTGCATCTATGTTCATCAGTGATATTGGTCTGTAGTTTTCTTTCTTTGTGACATCCTTGTCTGGTTTTGGTATCAGGGTGATGGTGGCCTCGTAGAATGAGTTGGGGAGTGTTCCTCCCTCTGCTATATTTTGGAAGAGTTTGAGAAGGATAGGTGATAGCTCTTCTCTAAATGTTTGATAGAATTCGCCTGTGAAGCCATCTGGTCCTGGGCTTTCGCTTGTTGGAAGATTTTTAATCATAGTTTCGATTTCAGTGCTTGTGATTGGTCTGTTCATATTTTCTATTTCTTCCTGATTCAGTCTTGGCAGGTTGTGCTTTTCTAAAAATTTGTCCATTTCTTCCAGGTTGTCCATTTTATTGGCATAGAGTTGCTTGTAGTAATCTCTCATGATCTTTTGTATTTCTGCAGTGTCAGTTGTTACTTCTCCTTTTTCATTTCTAATTCTATGATTTGAGTCTTCTCCCTTTTTTTCTTGATGAGTCTGGCTAATGGTTTATCAATTTTGTTTATCCTTTCAAAGAACCAGCTTTTAGTTTTATTGATCTTTGCTATCGTTTCCTTCATTTCTTTTTCATTTATTTCTGATCTGATTTTTATGATTTCTTTCCTTCTGCTAACTTTGGGGTTTTTTTGTTCTTCTTTCTCTAATTGCTTTAGGTGCAAGGTTAGGTTGTTTATTCGAGATGTTTCCTGTTTCTTAAGGTAGGATTGTATTGCTATAAACTTCCCTCTTAGAACTGCTTTTGCTGCATCCCATAGATTTTGAGTTGTCGTGTCTCCATTGTCATTTGTTTCTAGGTATTTTTTGATTTCCTCTTTGATTTCTTCAGTGATCACTTCGTTATTAAGTAGTGTATTGTTTAGCCTCCATGTGTTTGTATTTTTTACAGATCTTTTCCTGTAATTGATATCTAGTCTCATAGCTTGTGGTCAGAAAAGATACTTGATACAATTTCAATTTTCTTAAATTTACCAAGGCTTGATTTGTGACCCAAGATATGATCTATCCTGGAGAATGTTCCATGAGCACTCGAGAAGAATGTGTATTCTGTTGTTTTTGGATGGAGTGTCCTATAAATATCAATTAAGTCCATCTTGTTTAATGTATCATTTAAAGCTTGTGTTTCCTTATTTATTTTCATTTTGGATGATCTGTCCATGGGTGACAGTGGGGTGTTAAAGTCCCCTACTATGACTGTGTTACTGTCGATTTCCCCTTTTATGGCTGTTAGTATTTGCCTTATGTATTGAGGTGCTCCTATGTTGGGTGCATAAATATTTACAATTGTTATAACTTCTTCTTGGATCGATCCCTTGATCATTATGTAGAGTCCTTCTCTGTCTCTTGTAACAGTCTTTATTTTAAAGTCTATTTTGTCTGATATGAGAATTGCTACTCCAGCTTTCTTTTGGTTTCCATTTGCATGAAATACCTTTTTCCATCCCCTTACTTACAGTCTGTATGTGTCTCTAGGTCTGAAGTGGGTCTCTTGTAGACAGCAAATATATGCGTCTTATTTTTGTATCCATTCAGCCAATCTGTGTCTTTTGGTGGGAGCATTTAGTCCATTTACATTTAAGGTAATTATCGATATGTATGTTCCCATTCCCATTTTCTTAATTGTTTTGGGTTCATTATTGTAGGTCTTTTCCTTCTTTTTTGTTTCTTGCCTAGAGAAGTTCCTTTAGCAGTTGTTGTAGAGCTGGTTTGGTGGTGCTGCACTCTCTCAGTTTTTGCTTGTCTGTAAAGGTTTTAATTTCTCCATCAAATCTGAATGAGATCCTTGCTGGGTAGAGTAATCTTGGTTGCAGGTTTTTCTCCTTCATCACTTTCGATATGTCCTGCCACTCCCTTCTGGCTTGCAGAGTTTCTGCTGAAAGATCAGCTGTTAACCTGCAGGCTGTGTTCACGCCGCCAACCCCAGTCCTCTCCCGGCACTCTGACTGAAGCCGCAGCCTCAGCTCCCAGCCCTGCCCGCCCCGGCGGGTGAGCAGACAAGCCTCTCGGCTGGGGAGTGCCGGTCGGCCCTGATTCTTAACCACTGCACCACCAGGGAAGCCCTGTGTTGCTTTTTAAATGTCCCTTAAACGTCTGAATCACAGTTATTTCTTCTCTGATTTTTGTAAAGGCTCCTACATATTAAGACCTTTATTTTTAACTTGTCCTATAAAACAATTTAAAAACAACAACAAAGTACATGTTTTTACAAACACATGTAAAGTAATGCAAACTAAACAATTTTCTCGAGGTAACGTAAACCATGAAATGTCTCTTTTATTTACTCCTGTTTATTTTTATTAATGTAATATCTACTGATTTTGGAGTTATTTCTATAAAGTAATAAACGGAAAGCTAATTCCCTCAATTTAAACACAGAATTTTTTTGAGCAAGTGATTGCCTGACATTATTATTAGAAATTAAAGCCCGACATATAGGAATATATATAAAATTCTTAAAGTGATTAAATGAACATATGTCTTCCTTGAACGTAGTTAATAATGTAGTACTTAGAATCATCTCAAAGTGTTGTATAGTTGTTCAGGATTTTTAAGGTAGTTTCTTCCAGAGGTTTGCAGGAACTTTTTTTTTTAAATGTAAGACTAATACTGAGGGAGATCACTAAGATAATTCTTTCTTTTTGATTATGTAATGTCTGACTGTCTGATAGAAAACTTAGAGGCATTTTTTTATGATTCATCATGTCACTGTGTAAATTCATAACCTGATATAAAAAAATTGTTCTCTGTGAAAATTCAAGTACATTTTCTTTGGAGGGAGTCACATTAGAATACAGGAACAACATAAGAGATGGTAATAGGGTTGATCAGTCATTAATTAGAGGAAGAGAAAAAAACCCTTACCTTTGCTAGACAGTCTCCAACTTTTTAGTTGTTAAATAGCTAAACTTGTTCCATGGCCATTTGTAATATAAAAGTAGTAAGTTGGGCTTCCCTAGTGGCGCAGTGGTTGAGAGTCCACTGGCCGATGCAGGGGACACGGGTTCGTGCCCCGGTCCAGGAAGATCCCACATGCCGCGGAGCGGCTGGGCCCGTGAGCCATGGCCGCTGAGCCTGCGCGTCCGGAGCCTGTGCTCCACAACGGGAGCTTTCTCACAACAGTGAGAGACCCGCGTACCAAAAAAAAAAGCAGTAAGTTATTTGTTGTGATTCTTTTCTCCCCTTGCTTTGCCAAAAGACTATTGCAACTGATTTCCCCCCACTAGTTTAATATGTCTATTTAAATGTATCTTTAGAACAACCAATAGTTATATCAGAGAAAACGCCATCAAATTAAGAATTCGGGCCTATATAAATCTCCCATAACATGTTTACAGTCCACCATTTTTCTAAAAGGATTTGAGATAACTTACAATAAAAGACACGACTTACAGGTTATTAAAATAGAACAGAAGCCCACTTCAGGACCAAGGAGAGAAGGGGCATGTAAATATACCTATACAGAGCCGCTGAGGCAGATCTGTGTGTTTCTGTCATGGCTCCACGGGAAACAGTAAGCAAATCGTTTCTCATTTTAATGAGGAAGTGTACCTGTTCTTCAGAGAAAACAGAGTTTTCTCCTACTAAATTATGATAGGAATATCTCCTGTAAGGGTCTGTGAGTAATATACTGGCATTGTCTTACACAGCAGTTATACAATAAATGCCTAAGTGATTTTTGGTAAAAGCCAAAGGCAAGCATTAAAGCATGGTTTGGGAAAGGTGATTTAGCAGCAGGATGAACCAGTGTGCTCCCAGCCTTCTGGTGGCCTAATTTGATTAAAGGGTACATCATAGATTATCCAAAGTTATAAGGATGTATTGTATTCCTTACCAGGTCTTCTCTAAGTTTTCATCCTCTTAGGTTTGATAGGAGCTGTGTAGCACACGTCTCAATACTCTCTGAGTTCAAATTTTTTGAATAGTCCAGTCTTTGGATATTCAATGCACCATTATGTATTCCTTGACAAGGAACTGCAGTGATAGGTTCTATTCTGCTGATTTACTTAACGGAAAGCAAGCAGCAAGTCAGGCTGACACTTTTGATCAAAGCTGAAGCATCCCACCACTCTGCTTACCAGTTGGAAGTCAGACCAGCCTCAGAGTACCTGAATAAAGTACCTGAGATGTTAGTTTCTCTACTCTGGAGGACCACCTGTTATCACCCAGTAACCACCGTTCCCTGTCAGAACCCCGTAACTCGTCTCTCTTGACTGGAACTCAGATAGACCTTAACCCACGTGACATCACTTTCTAGTGGTAATGATTTAAAATTAAACCATTGAGTGTTACTGGATGATCAGTGTGTGTGGGAAGCTGTATCAGGCATCATCATGAGGGGTCCAGAGCAGAAGGCCAAACTGGTAAAAGGAAGCAAGCTGTCAGTTGGAGGAGTGTTCCAGTACTGTAGTGGTGGAGACTGTGACAGGAACAGTGCGTCTTCTCAGCCAGTAGGACTTGGCTGGTGATTGTTGGGCAGGGGGGCAGAAGTGTGATGAGGATCTGTACAAATTTCAGATTCTGGCTTCAGAAATGGGAGGCACTGCCCAAGACAGGAAAAACTGGTCTGGGGAGAAAAAGAACTAAATCTCAGTTCTGAACACGTTTCACATGAGGTGTTAAAGTCCGTGTGGGTAGATGTGTTCAGAGGGCAGTGGTGGGGCGGGTGCATGGATGGGGCCCCTGAGGAGGTCTGGTGACCCTCGGCACGTGGCGGTGGCTGCAGCACAGAAGAAGATGACGCAGGATAAGAAGGCGGAGGGAAAAGGGAAAAGGGATAAGGAAAGCACTTTGGGGCCCACCAACACTGGAGGGATTGTCAGAGGATGACAAACCTTAAACCTACAAAGAAAATTAGAAGGAAAAGTCTGAGAAGCTGGAGGAGAACCAGCAAGGTGTCAGGGAGCCAGGGGAGGAGGGACTCGCAGCCAGGGCACGGGGGGCCGCCCACCTCGGCCAGGGTGGGGCAATGTGGTGCCGCTGGGGGTGAGGGCCCAAAAAGGTGGCTGCATGGGCTCAGGAACTCGAGGTAGTGAGTGCAGATTCTAGTCACCCTTGAGTTTAGTTTTAGAGCAAATAAATGAGGTGCAGCAGCAGTTAGGAGGAGTTCCGTGGACAGACTTAACTGTACTTACATACTATGGTGAAGGAATCAGCAGATGAGGAGAGACTGACAATTTAGAAGAATAACGGACTCATCATTCACTCATTAAATATTCAGAGCCACCTGGGTCCTAGTTACTGATGTACAAAGTTCAGATTCTGGAAGAGATTCCAGTGACAGAATTGAGAAGAGAAAAAGCACTTCTTCAGATGCTGAAAGAACAGGTGATGTGGCTCAGGTGCAGATGCCAAGGAAGCGTGAGTCTCATAGTCTTGAGACACACGCTCAGTATCACAGAATATTGAGTAGAGTTCCCTGTGCTATACAGTAGGTCCTTGTTGGTTATCCATTTTAATGTCAATCCCAAACTCCCAATTTATCCCTCCCCCCACCATTCCCCCCAGTAACCATAAGTTTTCTAAGTCTGTGCATCTGTTTCTGTTTTGTAAATAAGTTCATTTGTATCATTTTTTCTTAGATTCTGCATTAAGCAATATCATATGATATTTGTCTTTTCTCTGACTTCCCTTAGTATGATAATTTCCAGGTCCATCCATGTTGCTGCAGATAGTATCATTTCATTCTTTTTTATGGGTGAGTAATATTACATTGTATATATATGTACCACATCTTCTTTATCCATTGATCTGTCAATGAACATTTAGGTTGCTTCCACGTCCTGGCTATTGCAAATAATGCTGCAGTGAACATTAGAGTGCATGGATCTTTTTGAATTATGGTTTTCTCCAGATATATGCCCAGGAGTGGGATTGCTGGATCATATGGGAGCTCTATTTTTTGTTTTTTAAAGAACCTCCATAATGTTCTCCATGGTGGCTGCACCAGTTTATATTCCCAGAAACAGTGTAGGAGGGTTTCCTTCTCTCCACACCCTCTCCAGCATTTATTGTTTATAGGATTTTTGATGATGACCATTCTGACTAGTGTGAGGTGATATCTCATTTGATTTGCATTTCTCTAATGTTAGTGATGTTGAGCATCCTTTCATGTGCCTCTTGGCCATCTGTGTGTCTTCTTTGGAGATATCTTCTGCCCATGTTTTGATAGGGTTGTTCTTTTTGTTTTTTTGCTTTTGACAATGAGCTGCATGAGCTGTTTGTAAATTTTGGAGATTAATCCTTTGTCAGTCGCATTGTTTGCAAATATTTTCTCCCATTCTGAGGGTTGTCTTTTCATCTTGTTTATGGTTTCCTCTGCTGTGCAAAAGCTTTTGAGTTTAATTAGATCCCATTTGTTTATTTTTGTTTTTATTTCCATTACTCTGGGAGAAGGATCAAAAAAGATATTGCAGCAATTTATGTCAGAGAGTGCTCTATGTTATGCTCTAAGAGTTTTATAGTATCTCGTTTTACATTTAGGTCTTTGATCCATTTTGAGTGTATTTTTCTATGTGGCGTTAGACAATGTTCTAATTTCATTCTTTTACATGTAGCTGTCCAGTTTTCCCAGCACCACTTATTGAAGAGACTATCTTTTCTCCATTGTATATTCTTGCCTCCTTTGTCACAGATTAGGTGACCATAGGTGCATGAGTTTATCTTGAGACTTGACTTTCTGTCCTGTTCCATTGATCTATATTTCTGTTTTTGTGCCAGTACCATACTGTTTTGATGACTGTAGCTTTGTAGTATAATCTGAAGTCAGGGAGCCTGATTCCTCCAGCTCCTTTTTCTTTCTCAGGATTGTTTTGGCTATTTGGGGTCTTTTATGTCTCCATACAAATTTAAAAAATTTTTGTTCTAGTTCTGTGAAAAATGCCATTGGTAATTTGATAGGGATTGGATTGAATCTGTAGATTACCTTGTGTAGCATAGTCATTTTCACAATATTGATTCTTCCAGTCCAAGAACATGATATATCTTTCCATCTGTTTGTGTCATCTTCTATTTCTTTCATCAGCATCTTATAGTTTTCAGAGTACAGGTCTTTTGCCTCCTTAGGTAGGTTTATTCCTAGGTATTTTATTGTTTTTGATGTGCTGGTAAATGGGACTGTTTCCTGGGTTTCTTTTTTGGATCTTTTTTGTTAGTGTATAGAAATGCAAGAGATTTCTGTGTATTAATTTTGTATTCTGCCACTTTGCTGAATTCATTGATGAGCTCTAGTAGTTTTCTGTTAGCATCTTTAGGATTTTCTATGTAGACTATCATGTCATCTGCAGACAGTGCCAGTTTTACCCCTTCTTTTCCAGTTTGGATTCCTTTTATTTCTTTTTCTGCTCTGATTGCTGTGGTTAAGACTTCCCAAACTATGTTAAATAAAAGAGGTGAGCAAGAGTGGACATCCTTGTCTTGTTCCTGATCTTAGGGGAAATGCTCTCAGCTTCTCTCCATTGAGTATGATGTTAGCTGTGGTTTTGCCAAATACGACCTTCATTATGTTGAGGTATGTTCCCTTTATGTCCATTTTCTGGAGAGTTTTTATCATAAATGGATGTTGATTTTTACCAAAAGCTTTTCCTGCCTCTATTGAGAGGATCATATGGTTTTCCTTCTTCAGTTGGTTGATCATGGATTCACATGGATTGATTCACATGGATTGATATGCAGACCTTGAAAGTTCCTTGCATCCCTGGGATACCCCCACTGATCATGGTGTATGATCCTT
The DNA here is from genome assembly GCF_003676395.1 of Aethalodelphis obliquidens. Classification (NCBI taxonomy): domain Eukaryota; kingdom Metazoa; phylum Chordata; class Mammalia; order Artiodactyla; family Delphinidae; genus Aethalodelphis; species Aethalodelphis obliquidens. The sequence continues at coordinate 19,731 of NW_020837968.1, read as the reverse complement.
TTAATGTATTGTTGGAATTGGTTTGCTAGTATTTTGTTGAGGATTTTTGCATCTGTGGTCATCAGTGATACTGGCCTGGAATTTTCTTATTGTGTGATATCTTTGTCTGACTTTGGTATCAGGATGATGATGGCCTCATAGAGTTCGGAAGTATTTCTTCCTCTGCAGATTTTTTGAATAGTGTCAGAAGGATAGGTAGTAACTCTTCTCTAAGTGTTAGATAGAATTCGGTTGTTCAGTTGTGAAGCCATCTGGTCCTGGACTTTTGCTTATTGGGAGTTTTTAAATCACAGTTTCAATTTCAGTACTTGTGATTGGTCTGTTTATATTTTCAATTTCTTCCTGGTTCAGTCTTGGGAAATTATTCCTTGCTAAGAATTTGTCCATTTCTTCTAGGTTGTACATTTTATTGGCATAAAGTTGCTTTTAGTTGTCTTAGAGTCCTTTTTATTTCTGTGGTGTCTGTTGTAACTTCCTTTTCATTTCTAATTTTATTGATTTGAGCCCTCTCCCTTTTTTTCTTGATGAATCTGGCTAAAGGTTTATCAATTTTGTTTATCTTTTCAAAGAACCAGCTTTTTAGTTTCATTGATCTTCGCTATTGTTTTGTTTCTATTTCATTTATTTCTGCTCTGATTTTTATGATTTCTGTCCTACTAACTTTGGGTCTTGTTTGTTCTTTCTCTAGTTGCTTTAGGTGTAAGTTTAGGTGGTTTATTTGAGATTTTTCTTGTTTCCAGAGGTAAGCTTGTATTGCTATAAAATTCCCTCTTAGAACTGCTTTTACCTCATGCTTTCATTTTCATTTGTCATGCTTTCGTTTTCATTTGTCTCTAGGTGTTTCTGGATTTCCTCTTTGATTTCTTCAGTGGTTGTTTAGTAGCATAATGTTTAGCCTCCACATGTTTATGTTTTTTACAGTTTTTTTCTTGTATTTGATTTCTAATCTCATAGCATTGTGTTCTGAAAAGATGTGTGATATGATTTCAGTTTTCTTAAATTTACTGAGGCTCATTTTGTGGCCCAGTATGTGATCTATCCTGGAGAATGTTCCATGTGCACTTGAAAAGAATGTGTATTCTGCTGCTTTTGGATGGAATGCTCTATAAATATCAAGTAACTACATCTGGTCTAATGTGTCATTTAAGGCCTGTGTTTCCTTATTAATTTTCTGTCTGGAAGATGTGTCCATTGATGAAGATGGAGTATTAAATTCCCCCACTATTATTGTGTTACTGTCTATTTCTCCTTTTATGTGTGTTAGTATTTGCCTTATATATGAGGTGCTCCGATGTTGGGTGCATATATATTTACAATTGTTCTGTCTTCTTCTTGGATTGATCCCCTGATCACTATGTAGTGTCCTTCTTTCTCTCTTGTAACAGTCTTTATTTTAAAGTTTGTTTTGTCTGATATGAGTATTGCTACTCCAGCTTTCTTTTGATTTCCATTTGCATAGAATACCTTTCTCCATCCCCTCACTTTTCAGTCTGTATGTGTCCCTAGGTCTGACGTCGTTCTCTTGTAGACAGCATATATATGGGTCTTATTTTTGTATCCATTCAGCCAGTCTGTGTCTTTTGGTTGGAGTGTTTAATCTGTTTATGTTCAGGGTAATTATTGACATGTATGTCCTTACTGCCATTTTGTTAATTGTTTTGGGTTTGGTTTTGTAGGTCTTTTTTCTTCCCTTCCTCTTTCGTTCTCTTCTTTTGTAATTTGATGACTAACTTTAGTGTTGTGTTTGGATTCCTTTTTGTTTTTGTGTGTATCTATTGTAGATTTTTGTTTTGTGGTTACTATGAAGTTTTGATATAGCAGTCTTCATATAAACAGATTATTTTAAGTTGCTTGTCTTTTAATTTCAAATGCATTTCCAGTATCCTGCATGTGTACCTCCTCATGATTGCTGGTTTTGATATATTTCTGTGTGGATGATTTCCTACATTTACTGTATGTTTGCCTTTACTGGTGAGCTTTTCCATTCATAATATTCTTGTTTCTAGTTGTGACCTTTTCTTTTCCGCCTAGAGAAGTTCCTTTAGCATTTGTTGCAAAGCTGGTCTGGTGGTGTTGGATTCTCTTAGCTTTTGCTTGTCTAAAAGCTTTTGACTTCTTTGTCAAAACTGAATGAGAGCCTTGCTGGGTAGTAGAGTATTCTTCTTTATAGGTTCTTCCCTTTCATCAATTTAAATATACCATGCCACTCCCTTCTGGCCTGCAGAGTTTCTGTTGAAAAATCAGCTGATAACCTTATGGGAGTTCTCTTGTATGTTATTTTTTGCTTTTCCCTTCTTACTTTTAATATTTTTTTCTTTGTCTTTAATTTTTGTCAATTTGATTACTGCGTGTCCTGGCATGTTCCTCCTTGGGTTCATCCTGCCTGGGACTCTGCACTTCCTGGACTTGGGTGACTGTTTCCTTTACCATGTTAGGGAAGTTTTCAGCTAGAAGCTCTTCAGATATTTTCTCAGGTCCTTTCTCTCTCTCTCTTCTCCTTCTGAGACCCCTATAATGTGAATGTTGGTGCATTTAATGTTGTCCCAGAGGTCTCTTAGAGTGTCTTCATTTCTTTTCATTCTTTTCTCCTTATTCTGTTCTGCAGTAGTGATTTCCACCATTCTGTTTTCCAGGTTACTTATCTGTTCTTCTCCCTCAGTTACTCTGCTGTTGTTTCCTTCTAGCATATTTTTCATTTCAGTTATTGTTCATCTCTGTTTGTTTTTCTTTAGTTCTTCTAGGTCTTTGTTAAACATATCTTGTATCTTCTCAATCTGTGCCTCCGTTCTTTTCCAAGATCTCAGATCATCTTTACTCTCATTGCTCTGAATTCTTTTTTGGGTTGATTTCCTATCTCCACTGAGTTTGTTTTCCGGGGTTCTATCTTGTTTCTTTTTCTGGGATATAGTCTACTGCCTTCTCATTTTGTCTTACTTTCTGTGATTGCAGTTTCCATTCTGCAGGCTGCAGGGTTATAGTTCTTCTTGTTTCTGCCGTCTGCCCCCCTAGTGGATGAGGCTATCTAAGAGGATTGTGCAGGCTTCCTGTGGGAGAGACTGGTTCCTGCCTGCTGGTGGGTGGAGCCTGGTCTTTACCCTCTGGTGGGCAGGGCCATGTCAAGGGGTGTGTTTAGCAGGCAGCTGTGGCCTCCAGAAGACTTTTCTGCTGATGGGTGGCGCTGTGGTCCCTCCCTGTTGGTCGTTTGGCCTGAAGCATCCCAGCACTGGAGCCTGTAGGCTATTGGGTGGAGCCAGGTCTTGATGAGAAAATGGTGGCCTTCAGGAGTGCTCATGCCAATGAGTACTTGGCAGAACTGCCGCTGTCAGTGTCTTTTCCCCCACAGTGAGCCAAAGCCACCCCCCATCTTCGCAGGAGACCCTCCATTACCAGCAGGTGGGTCTGGCCCAGACTTATATGAGGTCACTGCTTTTTCCCCGGGTTCTGGTGCTCACGAGACCTTCTGTGTGCCTTCTAAGTGTGGAGTTTGTTTCCCCAGTCCTGTGGAATTCCTGCAATCAAACCCCACTGGCCTTCAAAGCCAGATGCTCTGGGGGTTCCTCCTCCTGTTGCCAGACACCCAGGCTGGGGAGCCTGATGTGGGGCTCAGAACTTTCACTCCTCTGGGAAAATCTCTGTGATATAATTATTTCCAGTTTGTGTCTTGCTCACCTAGCGGGTGTGGGATTTGATTTTATTGCGATTGCGCCCCTCCTTTTGCCTTGTAGCTTCTTCCTTGTGTTTGGATGTAGGATATCTTTTTTGGTAGGTTCCAGAATTTTATCCTCAATGGTTGTTCAGCAGTTGTGATTTTGGTGTTTTCATAAGACGAGGTGAGCTTACATCCTTCTACTCTGCCATCTCGTCTCCACCCCCCAGAAAAGTCTTTATGAGAAAATAAACCACGTATCTGAAGGAGATTGAGCCACATGAATGGGGAGGAAAAAGCACATGGTGGGTTGTTCTGGCTCCATCTGCTGAGGGGTTTCTGCTTCGCCTGGTGTCCCTGTGAAGCCTGTCCTTACGATGCTCATCCACCTCTCCATTTCCCTCACTCTTGGTCCCTTCCCCTTTCGATTACTTCTGGCTTTCGTCTTCCACCCGGGGAGCCAGAGATCCTGTCTCCTTCAGCTGCAATCCTCATGGCGGGAGCATGTGAGGGCCAAGCATTTGCCACAGTAGGTTGGAAAGTTCACCGTATTCTGAATTACTGTGCAGGAAAAGTGAGGTTTCTTGACTAGCCTGAAGGGTGCAGCAGTTTCATTCAGTCAAAAAATGGCTATTGCATCTGCTTGTATCTTGGTTAAATAGAATTAATTTTGGTACCACAGGTATCCTTTCTGCTTCTTTTATCATTTTCATCTCTAAACAAAATTTCTGACCATTAGGTGACGTGTTAGAAAACATTGTCTTTTTAAATATAAGTATCGTTATAGTTTTCCTGCTGTTTTCTATATTGTGTATAACTGGGTGCATTTGTTTTTATTTTAATGGGTAAAATGCCAGCCTCTTTCTGATTTAAATCTCTCTTAGATCACCATAGTAAGATGCCTTGTGTACGGCCATACCCCTTAGAATGTTGAATACTATCCTCTGCACCACTGCAAAGAATAGAAATTGAAATCCTCAGACCCTCTCAGTGGGACTACCATTAACTGTCAACGTTGTTGAACTTCTAGATGTGAAGTCGTATCATTAAACTTCATTCTGGTAGAATCATACAACCTAGGGGCTAGAGCTAGAAGAATCCTTATAGGTTATCTACTCCAGCCTCCTTTTTGAATAGATGAAGAAATAAACCTTGGGAGACAGTGCCTTACTTCAGGGCACAGGGCTGCAGGTGCCTTGAGCAAGCCCAGCTTCCACAGCCCTGTCCATCTCCTCCCCTCCTCTCCCCTCCCCTGGGGGCCTCCTTCCACACACCTTCTTTCCAGCTGACTTTTCTCACTTCCTCGTCGCACTGTTAACAGACTCAGCCCACAGATTTTATCACCAGCTTCTGTTTCCTCCAGATGAAAAAAATCTTCGTGGTGGACGTTGAGGACTGTGAAGAAATTACAGTGATTTGATAATTTATGTGCTGTTATACTGGCGAGAAAGAGTTAATGCAAGTGTTCAGAATATCTGAATAATTTCAAAGACATACTTAAATACTAAAGAATCTGGTTCTTCCTCTTGATTTGGCTTGTCATCTGGGAAAGACCAGATTACAAAGACGCGTGTTTTCATAAACTATGGCAATAGAATTAAGAATAATTCTATATCCTTCACTCATTGGCTGTAGGATCAGTTGGAAGGATATTTTCTTAATTTGTCAAAATGTGTTTTCTGTGATGTATTGGGTTCTCCAAAAAGTGCCTTCAGTTTTTAAGTAAAAATAAAAGACACATTTTTCATTTTCACCAACAACTTTATTGAACAACGTATTCACCCTTTTGTTCCACTACCTTCTGCCATTTTTCAGGCAACTTCATAATTCCATCTTCCCAAAACTTTTTATCTTTTTGAGTAAAGAACTGTTCCAGGTGCCTTTTACAGTCTTCTGGGGAATTGAAATTTTTTTCCATTAAGAGAATTTTGTAAAGACAGAAATAAATGGAAATCCGAAGGTGCAATGTCTGGTGAATATGGTGGATGAATCAGAACTTTCCAACCAAGCTGTAACAGTTTTCACCTGGTCATCAAAGAAACATGTGGTCTTGCGTCATCCTGATGGAAGATTATGTGTTTTCTCTTGACTAATTCCAGACACTTTCTGTCGAGTGCTGCTTTCAGTTGGTCTAACTGGAAGCAGTACTTGTTGGAATTAATCATTTGGTTTTCCAGAAGGAGCTCATAATAGAGGACTCCCTTCCAATTCCACCATATACACAACATCACCTTCTTTGGATAAACACTGGCCTTTGGTGTGGTTGGTGGTGCTTCATTTCACTTGCCCCATGATCTCTTCTATTCCACATTGTTGTATAGTATCCACTTTTCATTGCCCGTCACAATTTGTTTTAAAAATGCTATGTTTTCATTACGTTTAAGTAGAGAATTGCAAGTGGAAATACTGTCAAGAAGGTTTTTTTCACTTAACCTATGTGGAACCCAAACATCAAAGCAATTCACATAGCCAAGCTGGCGCAAATGATTTTCAGTGCTTGATTTGGATATTTTGAGTATGTCGGCTATCCTTCCTCATGGTATAACGTTGATTGTTCTCAGTTAGTGTCTTGATTTGATCGCTGTCAACTTCAGCTGGCCTACCCGACCATGGAGCATCATCCAATAAGAAATCTCCAGCACCAGACTTCGCAGACCACTTTTGACACATTCAGTCAGTCACAGATATGCTGAAAATGTTGCTTTTTTTCTTCCATCTTCAATATTAAAATGGCTACACAAAAATTTACCAACTTTGATAAGTCTTTTTTTAAATGCACGCTAATATGACAGGTGTCACATACAATCTAACAAAATTGTTTTGAATAAAGTTAAAGACAACTAAGTGCTACTAGAGCCATCTTACGCAAAAAACCAAGTGAACCTTTTGGCCAACCCAATAAGTAAACCTCAGTCCTCTCATCTATAAAATGAGGATATAAATACTACTTCATACAGTTGAGAATTAGAATACTATTTGTTACTTAGTTTGCCTTTATTATTCTTAGTTTGGAGGAGTGCTTTTACTTTAAAACTAATAAAAACTTGATATGTATATGCAGATATATAAATTGGTTTATGATAAATGTATGTGATAGCCATTTATCCTAATTTCCTTGTATAAATTTAGATATATAGTAAGCTATTAAAATTTAAACTTACAATCAAGGCTATTGTAGTAAACTTTAGCTCAAATAAATGTGTAGAGATCTTCAGTTAATTTGGAGACTTAGAGTTTAAAACTTACTGTCTTTCATGACTTCTGTCTTCTGATTAAACTTCTTTGAAAGATCATAAGATCATTGTAAAGCCTCTGATTATGGAGAATGCTCCATGCTTGACATTAACACTCACCAATGAATATGCTTCTTAGATCCTTCCACTAATTGTAAAGTCATTGACAGCGGTCACATATATTTCCAGCCAAATAAACATTTAGCAGAACACTTACCCTGTAAGTCTATAGCTGTTCAAAGTGTGTTCCTTGTTACTGTCCGACCAGAATGGTTTCCTGAAGCAGGTTGTCTTTTCTGTCTTTGCAGCTGCGGCAGTTGGTGAACATGTGCATCAACCCAGACCCAGAAAAGCGACCAGACATCACGTATGTGTACGACGTGGCCAAGAGGATGCATGCCTGCATGGCCAGCAGCTGAGCGCATGGACGGCGTGGAGGATGTAAGCAACCCAAGTTCAAGTATTTCTGTGCAAATCATACCTCCCTGTTCTTGGGTGTTAAGACTAATATTTCAGAGCTAGTGTGCTTTGAATCCTTAACCAGTTTTCATCTAAGCTTCATTTTGTACCAATGTAAGTCACCTTCTTGCAAACCCCAGTGACTTTGGAATAATCAGATTGCATGTTAGGAGAGCAAATGGAACATGATGGTTTTTAATGGCTAAAGATTTTTAGAATTATTTTGAGTTTTGTGCTGATAAGTCATGTTCAGATAGACTCTCAGTGCCAAATGTTGGCGGCTCGGCTTGGCCCCATTGGGACAGACGTGCAGCCTGAGGAAGGTATCTGAATATGTGCCTTGTGTGCTGCTCTCCAGTCATTTATGGACATTTGAGATGAACCCAATTGTGAACTTTTGTGCTTATTTTATTTTTAAAAGTTTGAAGTATGTGTTTTAGTTCTTAGCATTGTAGCTTTCAAATAGGATTCTTAAAGATAAATGTAGACATGAACTATTTGAGAAGCCTTTAAAACTCTTATAGATTTAAAATAGCTTATACATTCAAAATGCAACTATTAAATGTGAAAAGATTTGGGGATAAAATGTGAGTCAGACACTGAAGAGTTTTCTGCTTTATTTTGTTTTATTTTAATATCTTTGAAATTCTCCTTGCATTAAAATGGTATAAATGAATCCATTTAAAAAGTGGTTAAGGATTTGTTTGGCTGGCGTGGTAGTAATTTTCCAAGTTGCACATTGCCCAAGGCTTTTCTGTGTGTTTTTACCGTTCTTTGTACATTTGAAAAATATTCTTCGAATAATCCTGCAGTACTATTTTCAATTTCTTTATAAATTTAAATGCTCTACTCATGATTGTACACTATAGTGTAAGCATATGTTTTTATTCATAGATTTTATTGAAGTTCTGATTGATCCCCTTCAGAAATTTTTTTTATTCAAGTTACTTTCTTATTTATATTGTACATGCATTTTATCCACTAATGTTTCAGATTTTCTGACAACATAATAACCTTAAAATAAATATTTGATATACCAACACTTTTCCTGGATTGAAAACATTTTTTTTTTCAATTTTTAAAATTTGGGCCACTGTGTATGCACGGTGCCGTGTCTTGGTAGGAAGAGGGATGTGCATTGTACTGTAGCTGTGAATGTTGATACTGTTTCAATTTATCCGACAAGGTTGTAACTTTAGAATATGTTTAAAGAAATGAAAACTGGCCACTACCACAAACAGAATTTTTATGAGCTAAACGTTTCTATTGAGAAGCTTTTAGGCAAAGTACTGTATTCATGCATAAAGATAACAGAGGTGGTAACACTTTGTTTAAGGAAATGGGCAGAGTTTAGTAAATGCTGTCATGGAGATGTTTTCCCTGAATGCCTTCATGTTAGTGGTGACCAGCTCCTCCCAGAGTTGTGAAGCCAAAAGCCTGCGTGGCAGTCACTGCCTAAGGACGCCCATGCCACCATGTAACCTTGGGACAATAATCCTGCCAACAGGAAACCCTCATGCTCAGAGAACACCTACCTTTAGCCCATATGACTGCTAGTTTTATTTTTTCCACAGAAGTATTTTTTCTTACAATCATTTGAATACGTCCAAGTCATTTGTAAACTTTAAAAATGTACAAAGGACAAAAGTGTAAACTTTTTTTCTAAATTTAGTCAGCTACAGTATCTTAATCATTTCTGAATGGAGGGTAATTTTATCCCGGGACAGACACAGGAGAGGTGGTCATTCTGTATGTGAGGGCCGGGCATGCTGTTTCTCCCAGATTCTGGTGACTTTGACCGCATTGGACGCCCGCACCCTCCTCTCCAGAGTGACGAAGGGAATTGTTTCTGTTGACCATTAGTGTCATGTTCATTTTAATGTAGTATGATTCATGGAGGTGAAATGTTCTCTAGTTGGAACAGATACACTCCTTTTTCTTGTGATCTTTAAAGATACATGGATCTAAAAATCATCAGCTTAACGCCTCACAGGACTTTTAAGCAGAGTTTTAAACTTTTAAGTGAATCTATCTGCTGGAAGGAGATAGTTGGGAAGAACTTATTGATCAGGGAAGTCCATTATTGTTTTCTACATATGGAAACTTTTTGTTTTGGACATTGTATCCTTATCTAAGTGTTCATATTTTTCTTGCAGAAACCACTGCACATAACAAATTTTAATTTTGAACGGGATCATTTCAAAGAATTATGAAGATGATTAATTTTTATAATCACCTATAAAATGTTCTCTTTGTATTTCTGTTTATAAGTAAATTTTGTATTGATTAAGTAAAACATTTGAGTTGATGAGGAACAGTAAAATGAAAGGTACATCTGATTCTAACCCTTATTTTAGACTTTGGTACCAGTTCCCCAGGACACAACATGGGGTGACTTTGTTTCATGTGCTGAGGTTTAGGAATGGTGGATGAAGCGTATCCCTGTATAAATAAAGCGTTCAGCAATGTGCAATGATTGTGAATTTAGTAAGACAGGACAGCCACTTCATGACCGCTTACCATTCTACATAGTGTCTATTACACAACACCATTCTTGTATCAATATACACTTCAGGTGTTACTGTTAACATTTGCATATTTATTTTAACCAAAATGTTATTCATATTAAATGTTTTTTCTTTAAAATGAATGTATTATGTTTATAACCCACGAATGCATAATTATCATATGCCTCCTATTTCAATAGTACTGTAATATGGACTTCTTTTGTGAAGTACTTTTATTTTGTTATGCTACCAATACACATACTAAAAAGACTCTGTTGTTAGCTTTGAAAATTGTATAATATCCTAATATAAATTAAAAATTAAGTACAGTAAAAATTTTTATGTATCTATGATTTTTTTCCTCTAAAGTCTACCATTGTTTATTTCACTTAACACTTAATCTACAGAAGCAGTTCTTATTCATTTCCATAACTCTATCATTTTGGAGAAGGCTGAGAATTAAAACAGTTGGGGGTGGTGATAGTGGAGGGCTGACAGACCCTAAGCAGTAGGCTTTTAAATATGCATTAAATGAAGGCACATCTTCACCTGTCCCTGCTCTCTTTGGTACATCATTTAGTGTCTTTGAGTAAGAAAAGTTTCTTAAAATTATAAAAGGTGTCTAAAACTCAGGCAACAGATTCTATTCCTATCACTGTAGTATACCCCTAATAATATTACAGATAGTTGGAATGATCTTTTCACATAGGAAGTGACAATCGCTACCATGCCTGGAGACTTGGAGGCCGAAAGATCCAAATGGGGTAAAATCTGCCAGGCTGGTAGTAGAGCGAGGGGTATACCTTACACATCAGGATCACATTCCCAGTAGCTTGTGGTGAAGTATAGCTCATTTTATAACCTAGGACAGATAGTAAGGAACCTGCAGCCTCACTGTGTGTGTGCATGTGTGATTGTAAGTAATAGGAAATTTTAGGTTCAAGATACTGTTGGACTATTTGAAATTTTATTTCAAAAGTATGTTTGTTAATTAGAAAAGTCAGTACCAGGCATCTATGTTTACATGGATTATTAGTTGGTGCAGCTATCTTTACCACCAAACTACTGCACTACCGAACTTTAAAATCAAAATGTTGACATACTGACAAAGATTGCTGCCACAAAACCTTACCAGAAAATATCTGTGGAGCTGTTACATTATCTATTTTTAATAACGTGGGTTCCAGATGCAATTAATGAAGAATTAAAACAGGCTCTTCAGATTGTTTTTCAGAGAAATATGGGGATGTTTGTGAAGTTTATTTTAATTGAGGGGTTTCTCTGAGGGAGTTTCTTTCTGGTCTTCTTACACACCCATTTCATTGTTCACTTGGGTCTCTAATTTTAATCCTTAAGAGAGAAAAGTAGAGTAAAAGAGAACCTGAAAGTTAATATTTGTAACCAGGGGTTTTGAGTAAATTATTTTCATTGCGAATATTACAATGCATAGAAAATAATTTTTTTCACTCCCAGAAGCATAATCCTGTTCATACGTTATTTCTCTAATCCTCACTTTCTCAAGTATAAAGTAGCGATGTAAATTCGTAAACACTACAAGAGAATTAAATTGCAATACATTTTATAAAGGGCTAAGTGCAATGCCTGGCACCAAGCGAGTGCTTGCTAAACGGAGCTGTTGTTACACCATATGCATCTTTTCTGGCCCCAGTCTTCATCTACTTTTGCCTAATTCTCTCCATTCTAGGCCCACAGGACTGATTTTCCAAGAGCCCCAAGTTCTTTCTCACCTTAGGGCTAGTACAGCTTAAATAGCTCTTCCCCTTTGGCCACAAGAATCCTCCTACTCTTCCATGGCTGACATCAAATGAACTTTTCCAGGAGCCACTCATCCTATACTTTTCCTTTGGTGCTGACCCCACTGCACCCAAATGATAACTTGTGTGACTCTTGGTTAATTTGTAATCTGCTAGACCCTAAGCTCCAGGAGGACAGATGCTTCCTGTGTTGTTCAGTGTGGTGGTATACGCTTAACACGGTGCTCCCCTCGTGGTAGTCACACAGTTTATTCTTCTTGAATTAATAGTATAGTGCTTACAGTGTCAGAAGTGGAGCTGAGTACTCCAGGGGATTGTGCAAAAACGGCAGCAGTCAGGGAAGGAAGGACAAGTAAGGACGTAAAAGAATCAAAAACAGAAGGTAAACCAGAAGAAAAACATGAAGTTATCAGCTGCCAGAAGTTACAAAGAAATTAGGATAATAAGGATTAAGATTGGGACCCTGGACTTAATGTGGAAGTCATGGTGATGTTCAAAGTGGACGATTCACTAGGAGAAGAGTGGAAAACAAGTTGGGGGTAAAAACAGAAAAGATGTGGCATATGGAGAAGAAGTAGATGGTAACCAGGCGTAGTAGTAGCTCAATTTTAAAGATTAAATGATGGTTAAGAGGTTAAGAGAAGTAGCAAGTGAAGAAACTGAAAATATTAGATCAGGAGTGCAGAGGTGATAAAAAAGAACGAGATCACAGAATTGATCCACTAACCCCACCAGTGTTCACTGGGCATCCCCATATACCAGATCCACAATACAGTCTTGAGCAAATGTCTCTGTTTCCATGGATTTAAAATCAAGTCCAAGTACGTCTATGAAAGTATGTAAATGCAAGTTGTGATGAGGAAATTTCCTATGGAGGAAAAGAGACACTGCGGAGGTGACACTTAAGTCCAGACCTAAAGCATGAGAAGGAGTCAGTCCAAGAACAGACAAGGGGAAGATCCTGGAAGGCAGAGGAAGAATGCCTGGGAAGCTTCAGATGGGAAGAAGCTTGGCTGTCCAAGAAGCGAAAGATGAGGGGGGTGAGGCAGGGTGGAGGGATGCATGGTGAGTTTGCAGGTGTATATTTTCCCTATATTTGCAACAAGAACTTGGTAATATAAACAGGAAAAGAGTTTATGATAGCTAAGAATTATAAGGTAACTAGAAATAAGTGAAAAACGTATAAGACCTATATGAAAGAAATCATAAAATCTTGTTTAAGAACACAAAGAAAACCCAGAATAGAGAAAGAGGCCGTGTTTTGGATGCGAAAGTTAAATATCAAGTACTATATAATGTTTGTTAGTAATGGATTGTTGATCCAAATCTCATAATTTCTTGCAACCAGATAAAATGATGTCAAAGTTCATATGGAAAAATAAATATATAAAAAGAGCCTAAAACTTTTTTAAAAATAAAAAGACTGAACTTATTACATATTAAAACCTACCATAAAGCTACTTTACTTAAAGCAGTATAGTATTGGCAGAGGAATCGATGAACAGTGGTGGAATGAAATATAAAGGTCAATCATAAAGTATTGTGGGACCTTAATATATGAGAGAGAATGACGTTTATGGTAATGTATGTTTTCTTAAGGGCACTAGATGAAAACAAACAGATTTCTAACTCACACTATACAGAAAAGTAAATACCAGATAAATTAATGATCTAAATTAAAACAAGGAAGGAAGGGGGAAAGAAAGGAATAAAGATAAATTAGGAGAATGCATAACACCATGGGAGTAGGTGACCTGTGTAATCTAGATAGGAAACTAAAAAGAAATAATAGCTGTATTTTTGACCACATAAATAATTGGCAGTGGATATCATATGGTAACATATACCACAAACAAAATCAAAATACAAATGATAAACTAGGAATCACATATAGGTAAATATCCTCAGATTGATTAGTAAAATTGGTAAGTAAAAATACAAGAAAATAGGAGAAAAAAGACCAAAAGATATAAAACAGACAATTCACAGTAGAATAAATTCAATTAATAGTCAATAGCAAAAGAAATCAGTACACACAAAAAGTGATGACATCGGATGCTGGAGAAGATGCAGAAAATGCACTCTTTTGATTGTTGTTGGCAGTGGGAATTGTGATCATTTAAACAAATCTGGGTAAATGGCAGAGTAGAAGGACCTTACGCTCACCTCTTCGGACAAGCACACCAAAATCACACCTAACTGCTGAACAACCATCGATTAAAAAGACTGGAACCTACCAAAAAAGATTCTATAACCAAAGACATAAAGAAGGAACCACAATGACACAGCAAGAGGAGCACTGTGTCAGATACAATCAAATTCCATAACATGGGGTGGGGAGGGCAACCACAAACTGGAGAATAATTATATTGCAGAAGTTCTCCCACAGGAGTGAGAGCTCTAAGCCCCACAGCCTAGGGGTCTGGCATCAGGAGGAGGAGTCCTCAGAGCATCTGGCTTTGAAGGCCAGTGGGGCATGCCCGCAGGAGCTCACAAGGCAGGGGAAACAGAGATGCACTCTTAAAGGGCTCACACAAGAACTTGCATACACTGGGACCAAGGGCAAAAGCAGTGACTTCATAGGAGCCTGTACCAGACATACCTGCTGGTCTTGGAGGGTCTCCTAGGGAGGCAGGGAGCGGCTGTGGCTCTCTCTGGGGTCATAAAAGCTGGTAGTAGACATATAAGGGAGTATTCATCTACTTGAAACTCTTATGAGAGGCAGACATTTTGCCTGAGCCAAGAGCAACAAGATCTGGCCCCATCCAACAGCCTGTAGGCTCCAGGCTCTAGAACAGTCTCACCCACCAGGGGTGGACACCAGAAACAAGAAAACTTGTTGAGTTTGGGATTAGCAGATGCAAACTATTATACATAGAATGGATAAAAAACAAGGTCCTAGTGTCTAGCACAGGGAACTCTATTCAATATCCTGTGATAAACCATAATGGAAAAGAAAATGAAAAAGAATGAATAGATACATGATAGATGACAGATAGATGATAAATGTATAACTGAATCACTTTGCTGTACAGCAAAAGTAACACAATATTGTAAATCAACTATACTTCAATTAAATCAATTATTTAAAAAACCCTTGAGACAAATGAAAACAAAATCACAACCACCCAAAACCTATGGGACGCAGCAAAAGCTGTTCTAAGAGGGGAGTTTTTAGTGATACAAGCTAAGAAGAAGAAAATCTTAAATAACCTAACCTTACACCTAACTTAACTAGAGAAAAATTAACAAAACCCAAATTCAGTAGGAGGAAAGAAATCATAACTATCCGAGCAGAAATAAATGAAATAGAGCCTAAATAAACAAAAACAAAAAAAATCAATGAAACTAAAACTGGGTTCTTTGAAAAGATAAATAATATTCAGAATCCTTAGCCAGACTCATCAGGAAAAAAAGGAGAAGGCCCAAATCAATAAATGTCCAAATGAAAAACAGTTACAACTGACATCACAGAAATACAAAGGACCCTAAGAGATTACTAAAAGCAAATATTTGCCAATAAAATGGTCAACCTAGAGAAAACAGACAAATTTTTATAAAGGCACAATCTCCCAAAACTGAAGCAGGAAGAACTGGAATATATGAACTGACCAATTACCATTCCTGAAATTCAATCCGTAATTTAAAAAGTCCCAACAAACAAAAATCTAGTGGATGGCTTCACAGGGAATTTCTTCCAAACATTTAGAGAAGAGTTAACACATATCCTTCTACAAATCTTCCAAAATATTCCAGAGGAAGGAACACTTCCTAACTCATTCTATGAGGCCATCATCACCCCGATACCAAAAGCCAGACAAATATAGCACACACAAAAAGAAAATTACAGGCCCATAGCACTGATGAGCATAGATACCAAAATCCTCAACACAGTATTAGCAGACAACAAGAATAGATCATACATCATGATCAAGTGGGATGTATCCCAGGGATGTAAGGATTTTTCAATATTCTCAAATCAATAAGTATGACACACCACATCAACAAATTGAAGAATAAAAACCATATGATCAATTCATGCAGAAAAAACTTTTGACAAAATTCAACACCATTCATGATAAAAACTCTCCAGAAAATGGGCATAAAGTGAACATTTCTCAACCTAATAAAGGCCATATACGACAAACCTACAGCTAACATCATTCTCAATGGTGAAAAGCTGAAAGCATTTCCTCTAGGATCAGGAAAAAGACAAGGCTGTCCACTCTCAACACTTTTATTCAATATAGTTTTGGAAGTCCTAGATATGACAATCAGAGAATAAAAGGAATCCAAATTGGAAAAGAAGTAAAATTGGCACTGTTTGCAGATGACATGATACTATACATAGAAAGTCCTAAAGATGCTACCAGAAAACTACTAGAGCTCATCAATGAATTTGGTAAAGTTACAGGATACAAAATTAATACAGAGAAATCTGTTGCATTTCTATACACTAACAATGAAAGATCAGAAAAAGACATTAAAGAAACAATCACATTTACCGTCACATCAAAAAGAAAATAATACTTAGGAATAAACCTTACTAAGGAGACAAAACACCCGTACTCCAAAAAGTATAAGATGCTGGTGAATGAGATCGAAGACAACACAAACAGACTGAAAGATATACAATATTCTTGGATTGGCAGAATCAATATTATTGAAATGACTATACCACCCAAGGCAATTCAGATTCAATGCAATCCCTTTCAAATTACCAATGGCATTTTTCACAGAACTAGAACAAATAATCTTAAAATTTGTATAGAGACAAATAAAGCAATCTTGAGAAAGAAAAACAGAGCTGGAGGAATCAGTCTCCATGACTTCAGACTATACTACACAGCACAGTCATCAAAACAATATGATACTGGCACAAAAACAGAAATATAGATAAATAGAACAGGATAGAAATCCCAGAAATCAATGTAATCATCCATGGTCAATTAATCTATGACAAAGATGGAAAGACTATACAGTGGAGGAAAGACAGTCTGTTCAACAAATGGTGCTGGGAAAACTGGACAGCTACATGTAAAAAAATGAAATTAAGCATTCTTTAACAGCATATGCAAAAATAAACTCAAAAATGGATTAAAGAACTAAATGTAAGACAGGATACTATAATACTCTTAGAGGAAAACAGGCAGAACACACTTTGACGTAAATCACAGCAAACACACTTTGACATAAATCACAGCAGTATCTTTTCCAAGCCAACTCCTAGAGTAATGGAAGTAAAAACAAAAATAAACAAATGGGACCTAATTAAACTCAAAGCTATTGCCCAGCAAAGGAAACCATAAACAAAATGAAAAGATGACGCACAGACTGGTAGAAAATATTTGCAAATGATGTGACCAACAAGGGATTAGTCTCCAAAATTTACAAATAGCTCATGCAGTTCAATATCCAAACACCAAACAACCCAATCAAACAATGGTCAGAAGACCTCAATAGACATATCTCCAAAGAAAACATACAGATGCCCTAGAGGTACATGAAAAGATGCTCAATGTCACTAATTATTAGAGAAATGCAAATCAAAACTCCAATGAAATATGACCTCACACCAGTCAGAATAGCCATCATCAAAAAATGTAAAAACAATAAATGCTGGGGAGGGTGTGGAGAAAAAGGAACACTCCTGCATTGTTTGTGGGAATGTAAATTGACACAACCAGTATGGAGAACAGTGTGGAGGTTCCTTAAAAAACTAAAAATAGAACTACCATATGATCCTGCCATCCCACTCGTGGGCACATATACGAACAAAACTCTAATTCGAAAAGATACATGCACTCCAATGTTCATAGCAACACTATTTACAATAGCCAAGACATGGAATCAACCTAAATGTCCATCAACAGATGAATGGATAAAGATATACTATGGAATATTACTCAGCCATAAAAAAGAATGAAATAATGCCATTTGAATCATCATGGAAGGACTTAGAGATTGTCATACTAAGTGAAGTATGTCAGACAGAGAAAGACAAATATATGATATCAGTTAAATCAAAATCTAAGAAAAAATGATACAAATGAACTTATTTACAAAACAGAAACAGACTCACAGACTTAGAGAATGAACTTATGGTTACTAGGGGGAAAGGGTCAGGGGGAGGGATAGATAGTGAGTTTGGGAATGACATGTACACACTACTATATTTAAAATAGATAACCAATAAGGAGCTACCATACAGCACAGAGAACTCTGCTCAATATTCTGTAATAACCTAAATGTGAAAAAAATTTGAACCAGAATAGATACATGTATATGTATAACTGAATCACTTTGCTGTACACCCGAAACTAACACAAAATTGTTAATCATCTATGCTCCAATATAAATCAAAAATTTAAAAAAAGACACACACAAAATAGAAAATTAATGGCCTATATCACAAGGAGAAGAACAAATAGCATATAATATCATTTATATGTGCAATGTAAAATATGCAAATGAACTTCTATGAAACAGAAACAGACACACAAACTTAGAGAAGAGACTAGTGTTTGCCAAGGGTGAAGGGAAGCAGCAGAGGGATGACTTGGGAGTTTGGGTTTAGCAGATGCAAACTATTATACATAAAATGGATAAAGAACAAGGTCCTACTGCATAGCACAGGGAACTCTATTCAATATCCTGTGACAAACCATAATGGAAAAGAAAATGAAAAAGAATGGATAGATGGACAGATAGATAGACGTGTAACTGAATCACTTTTCTCTACAACAGAAAGTAATAAAACATTGTAAATCAACTATATGTCAATTAAATCAATTTACAAAACACATAGAGACAAATGACAACTCAAAACATATCAGACACAGCAAAAGCAGTTCAAAGAGGGCAGTCTTATGCAATACAACCTAAAAAGAAGAAAAATCTCAAATAAATAACCTAACCTTACACTGAATGTAACTAGAGAAAGATGAATAAACAAAACCAAAAGTTAGTAGAAGGAAAGAAATCATAAAGATCAGAGCAGAAATAAACAAAATAGAGCCTCAAAAAAAAAAAATCAGTGAAACTAAAAGCTTGTTCTTTGAAAACACGAAAAAAATTGAAATACCTTAGCCAGACTCATTATCAAAAAAAGGGAGAGAGCCCAAATCAATAAATGTAGAAATGAAAAAGAAGTTACAACTGACATCACAGAGATACAAACAACCCTAAGAGATTACAATGAGAAACTATTTGCCAATAAAATGGAAAATCTACAGAAAATGAACACATTTTTACAAAGGTACAATCACCCAGAACTGAACCAGGAAGAACTGGAATATATGAACTGAACAATTACCACTCCTGAAATTGAATCAGTAATTTACAAAGTCCCAACAAACAAAAACCCAGGACCAGGGAATTTCTACCATACATTTAGAGAAGAGTTAACACCTATCTTTCTGTAAATCTTCCCAAAAAATCGCACAGAAAGGAGCACTTCTGAACTCATTCTATGAGGACACCATCACCCGGACAAAAACCACCAAAGATATCACACAGAGAAAAGATAATTACAGGCGCATATCACAGATGAACATAGATGCCAAAATCATCAACACAATATTACCAAATAGAATGAAACAATACATTAAAAGAATCATACATCATGATCAAGTGGGATTTACCCAAGAGATGCAAGGATTTTTCAATATCCACAAATCAATCAGTGTGATACAGCAATTGAACATAAAAAACATATGCTCCTTTCTAGATAGGCACAGAAACCTTTTGATAAAATTCAACATCCAGTTGTGATAAAAACAAAAAACAAAAAAAAAACGCTGTATACGGTGGACACAGAAGAAACATACCTCAATGTAATAAAGACCATATATGATAATCCCGGCACTAATATCATACTTGATAGTGAAAAACTAAAAGAATTTTCTCCAAGATAATGAACAACAAGATTGTGAACATGCCCATTCTCACTACTCTTATATTAACATAAATTTCAAAGTCCTAGCCAGAGCAACAGAGGAGAAATATTTAAAAAAGAATCCAACTTGGAAAAGAAGAAATAAAACTGTCATTTTTTGCAGATGACATGCTAGTACACATAGAAAAGTCTAAAGAGGCAACCAGAAAACTGC
>NW_020837967.1:27038289-27060850 GCF_003676395.1 Aethalodelphis obliquidens | reverse complement strand
GTGTTGCCGATCGCTCGGCATACAGAGAGGGCCTCCAAGGGACCAACCTTTGGGCCTAGATGTTGCTCAGCAGGAACACAGGGGTCTGGAGGTACTCAGTGATCTTGGAGGGAAATGATGCATGCCCGAGGCACCTAGGAGTCCTGAAAAGGGTACTTCCTTTAAAATAAAGCAGAACGGCAA
The DNA here is from genome assembly GCF_003676395.1 of Aethalodelphis obliquidens. Lineage (NCBI taxonomy): Eukaryota > Metazoa > Chordata > Mammalia > Artiodactyla > Delphinidae > Aethalodelphis > Aethalodelphis obliquidens. The sequence continues at coordinate 27,060,667 of NW_020837967.1, read as the reverse complement.
CTAAGACCTCATGGAAACAGCTGCATGCCTCCCTTTCTGTATGGATACTCTAGGCCTTTCTTTGAGGCAGATACTCACGTGGAGTTTCCGTTTAGCTCTAGAGCATGGCAGGCTGAGCTCTACACCGGCCATGGAAGCACCTGGTTTAGATAGAGGAAACTCATTTTCTTCCCAGAGCCAGGCCTATAACTGGCTAGAGGCCTGTCAACAAAAGTGAATTTTAAGTAGCTTCAAGGCAGCATGAAAGGAGCTTTCAAAATGGGAAAGCAAGGCTAGTTCCATCAGGCCACCATTTCCATGGGCACATGCAGCACACATCCTTGTGGTTTCTAAAAAGTCAAAAGAGACACACGTTACCCAGTGGTTGCTTCCCTGAATCAACTCCTCGAAGCAGGGTGTTCTGCATCTAGCGAACTGCCTCAACCAAGGAACACCCTAGCTAGGGCTCTGGGCCTGTGGCTCTTTAAAAGCCTGCAGTGTTACACGAAGACCTGGGCTTTAGTGGCAGTCAGAACGCAAGCCGACTTTCTGCTGGAGGGAGGATGACTTCAGGCACGAGGTCCTAGATGGAATGCGAAGCCGAGGGATTTTCTCAGTGCAGCTCAGACTAGGGCAATGAGTCAGACTTCCCTGGCATGTTGGATTTTCTCGAACAGTGTTTGTGGAACTCTGGGAGTGCTGGGGATTTCAAGTTGTCCCATGAAGGAGTGCAGTGTGTTGCCCTATAATCGGCATACATAGCCTGGCTTTAGTGGCAGTCGGAACGCAAGCCGAGTTTCTCCTGGAGGCAGGGTGACTTCAGGCAGGAGGTTCTAGATGGAATTCGAAGCCGAGGGTTTTTCTCAGTGCAGCTCAGACTAGGGCTATGAGTCAGACTTCCAGGGCATGTTGGACGAGCTAGAACCGTGTTTGTGACCCTGTGAGAGTGCTGGGGATTTCAACCTGTCCCAGGAAGGAGTGCAGTGTGCTGCCCTGTGCGTGGCATACACAGGGTGGCTCCAAAGGGCTACGGGCCTGCAAGTGGCGTAGCAGGCCCAGGGGGGCCTGGGGCGACTCACTGTTCCTGCCGGGAACAGGGTGCCCACGTGAAACTCCTAGGTGTCCTGAAAAGCGTACTGCCGTTAAGATATGCACAGCAGAGCTACAGCCTCAGGGAAACTGCTGCACGCCTCCGCTTCTGCACGGCAATTCAGGGCCTTACCTCGAGGCAAGTGCTCATGCTGAGTGCCCCGTTAGTGACACAGCATGGTAGGATGCTGAAGTTCTCCTCAAGCAGAGTGACTTCAGGTACGAGGTCCTAGAAGACTTGTAAGCAGAATGTTTTCCCATGGCAGCTCAGACGATGGCCATCACGAAGACTTCCCTGGCACGTCGGACTGCCCAGACCTGTGGTCCTGAGGCATTTCGAGGGCTCTGGAAATGTGGCTCTCCTTATGGAACGTGCAGTGTGTTGCCCATCACTTGGCATACACAGAGGGCCTCTGAGGGACCGACCTATGTTCCTCGATGTTGCTCAGCAGGCCCACAGGGGTCTGGAGGTACTCAGTGCTCCTGGAGGGAAATGATGCACAACTGTGGGGCCTAGCAGTCCTGAAAAGCGTATTTCTTATAAAATACAGCAAAACAGCGACTAAGACCTCATAGAAACAGCTGCATGCCTCCCTTTCTGTACGGATACTCAGGGCCTTTCCTCAAGGCAAGTACTCACATTGAGTTTCCATTTAGCTCTAGCCCATGGCAGGCAGAGGTCCACCCTGGCCATGGAAGTACATGGTTTAGATAGAGGAAACTCATTTTCTTCCCAAAAGCAGGCCTAGAGTGGCTAGAGGCCTGTCAACAGCAGTGAATTTCAGGTCGCTTCAAGGCAGCATGAATGGAGCTTTCAAAATGGGAAAGCAAGGCTAGTTCCGACAGGCCCCCATTTCCATGGGCACACGCAGCATACATCCCTGTGGTTACTAACAAGTCAAAAGAGAAACAGGTTACCCAGTGGTTCCTTCCCTGAATCAAAACCTCAAAGCAGGGTGTTCTGCATCTAGCGAACTGCCTCATACAAGGTACACCCTAGCTAGACATCCGGACCTGTGGCTCTTATGAAGCCTGCAGTGTTACACGAAGAACTGGGCTTTAGGTGCAGTCGAAACACAAGCCGACTTTCTCCTGGAGGCGGGGTGACTTCAGGCAGGAGGTCCTAGATGGAATGCGAAGCCGAGGGTTTTTCTCAGTGCAGCTCAGACTGGGGCAATGAGTCACACTTACCCGGCATGTTGGATGTGCTACAAGGGTGTTCGTGAACCTGTGGGAGTGCTGGGGATTTCAAGCTGTCCCGTGAACGAGGGCAGTGTGTTGCCCTATACTCGGCATACACAGACTGGCTGGGAAGGGCTACGGGCCTGGCAGTTGCTTAGCAGGCCCAGGGGGGCCTGGGGGTACTCACCGTTCCTGCCGGGAATAGGGTGCCCACGCAAGGCTCCTAGGTGTCCTGAAAAGCGTACAGCCGTTAAGATAATGCAGAGCAGCGGCTACGGCCTCATGGGAACTGCTGCACGCCTCCGCTTCTGCACGGCAATTCAGGGCCTTACCTCGAGGCAAGTGCTCATGCTGAGTGCCCCGTGAGCGACACAGCATGGAAAGATGCTGAATTTCTCCTCGAGCAGAGTGACTTCAGGTACGAGGTCCAAGAAGAATTGTCAGCAGAATATTTTCTCATGGCAGCTCCAAGGACGGCCATGACGAAGACTTCCATGGCACGTCGGACTGGCCAGAAACGTGGGCCTGAGGCCGTTGAAGGGCTCTGTAAATGTACCTCTCCTTAATGAACATGCAGTGTGTTGCCCATCACTCGGCATACACAGAGGGCCTCTGAGGGACCGACCTATGTTCCTCGATGTTGCTCAGCAGGCCCACAGGGGTCTGGAGGTACTCAGTGATCCTGGAGGGAAATGATGCACACCCGAGGGGCCTAGGAATCCTGAAAAGGGTACTTCCTTTAAAATACAGCAGAACAGCGACTAAGGCCTAATGGAAACAGCTGCATGCCTGCTTTCTGCACGGATACTCAGGGCCTTTCCTCGAGACAAGTACTCATGTTGAGTTTCCCATTAGCTCTGCAGCATGGCAGGCTGACCACCACCCCAGCCATGGAATCACCCGGTTTAGCTAGAGGAAACCTGTTTTTTTCCAAGTGCTATGCCTACAGTGGCTAGAGGACTGTCAATGGCAGTGAATTTCAGGTAGCTTCAAGGAAGCATGAATGGAGATTTCAAAATGGGAAAGCATGGCTAGTTCCATCAGGCCCCATTTCCATGGGCACACGCAGCATACATCCCTGTGGTTTCTAACAAGTCAAAAAAGACACAAGTTACCCACTGGTTCCTTCCCTGAATCAACTTCTCGAAGCAGGATGTTCTGCATCTATTGAACTGCCTCAACCAAGGAACGCCCTAGCTAGTCCTTGGGCCTGTGGCTCTTCAAAAGCCTGCAGTGTTACACGAAGAACTGGGCTTTAGATGCAGTCGGAACGCAAGCCGACTTTCTCCTGGAGGCAGGGTGACTTCAGGCAGGAGCTCCTAGATAGAATGGGAAACCGAGTGTTTTTCTAAGTGCATCTCAGACTAGGGCAATGAGTCAGATTTCCACGGCATGTTGGACGTGCTAAAACGGTGTTGGTGAACCTGTGGGAGTGCTGGGGAAATCAGGCTGTCCGAAAAAATAGTGCAGTGTGTTGCCCTACAAGCAGCACACACAGACTGACTCCGAAGGGCTAAGGGCCTGGCAGTTGCTTAGCAGGCCCAGGGGGGCCTGTGGGTACTCACTGTTCCTGCCGGGAATAGGGTGCCCACGCGAGGCTCCTAGGTGTCCTGAAAAACGTACTGCCGTTAAGATAATGCAGAGCAGCGACTACGGCGTCATGGGAACTGCTGCACGCCTCCGCTTCTGCACGGCAATTCAGGGCCTTACCTTGAGGCAAGGTGCTCACGCTGAGTGCCCCGTTAGTGACCCAGCATGGTAGGATGATGAATTTCTCCTAGAGCAGAGTGACTACAGGAAAAGTCTTCGAAGAATTCTAAGCAGAATGTTTTCTCATGGTAGCCTAGACGATGGCCATGACGAAGAGTTCCATGGCACGTTGGACTGGCTACTAATGTGGTCCTGCTGCTGTTTGAGAGCTCTGGAAATGCAGCTCTCCTTAAGTAATGTGCAGTGTGTTGCCCATCACTCGTCATACACAGAGGACCTCCAAGGAACCTATGGGCCTTGATGTTGCTCAGCAGGCCCACAGACGTCTGGAGGTACTCACTGATCTTGGAAGGAAAATGAAGCACACCCGAGGGGCCTAGGAATCCTGAAAAGGGTACTTCTTTAAAATAAATCAGAACAGCCACTAAGACCTCATGGAAACAGCTGCATGCCTCCCTCTCTGCACGTATACTCAGGGCCTCAGGTCGAGGCAAGTGCTCACGCTGAGTGTCCCATTAGCGACACAGCATGGTAGGATGCTGACTTTCTCCTTGAGTAGAGTGACTTCAGGTACGAGGTCCTCGAAGAATTCTAAGCATAGTGTTTTCTCATGGCAGCTCAGACTAGGGCCATGACGAAAACTTCCATGGCATGTTGGTCTGGCTACTAATGTGGTCCTGATGCTGTTCGAGTGCTCTGGAAATGTAACACTAACCCTCACCCTCATTCTCACCCTCACCCTCACCCTAAACCCTAATCCCTAAAACCTAAACCCTAAACCCTAACCCCACCCCAACCCTAAAACCCTAACCCTAACCCTAACCCTAGTCCTAACAAGGCCATGAACCCGTCCCTAACTCAGTCCCTGACACAATAGCTAACAAAGGCTCTGATTCTAGTCCTAACTAAGGCTCTGACACTGGTGCTAACTTAAGCCTTCACACTACTCTGAACTCAGGCCCTGACACTGTCCCTAACTCAGGCCCTGACACTGTCCCTAAGTAAGGCACTTAAACTATTCATAACTCAGGCCCTGATCATGTCTTCAACTAAGACCCTATTGCTGATCCAACAAAGGCCCTGATGCAGCTGCGACATCAGGCCCTGACAGTGTCTCCAGCAAAGGGCCTGACGCTAGGCCTCACTCAGGCCCTGTGACTCTCCCCAGGTCAGCCTCTGATGGTGTCCCTAACTGAATCCTTGATACTGGTTCTAAGTAAGGCCCTGGTACTCTCAGTAACTAAGGTCTTGAAACTATCCCTAGATGTTAACCTGACCCTGTTCCTAGCTAAAGTCCTGCCTCTTATGCTACCTAAAGCCCTTATGCTGTGCCTAACTCAGGCCCTGAATTTAGTCCCAAGGCCATGACACTCCCTAACTAAGGCCTTGATGCTCGTCCTAAATCTGGCCCTGACACTGTACCTAACAGAAGGCCCTGACACTACACCTGCCTCAGGCCCTGACACTACTCCTAACACAGGACCTCACACGATTCCTAGGAGGTTCTGGTGCTGGTCCTAACTAAGGCCCTGCTCTGTCAATATCTAAAGTCCTGAGACTATCCTGAGCATACATCCTGACCCATGTCTTACTAACATCCTGAAACTGTCCGTAAGGAAGCCCTGATGCTGTCCCTAAGTGAGGCCCTGAGGCTGTCCCCAACAGAGGCCTTGAGCATGTCTTTAACCAAGACCCTGATGCTGATCCTACAGAGGCCCTTATACTACTCCTAAGTCATGCCCTGACTGTCCCTAACTACTAGTCCCTAACACTACTCCTAGGTCAAGGGCCTTAGTTAGTGACAGTGTCAGGGCCTGAGTTAGGAGTAGTGTCAAAGTCTTAGTTAGGGCCTGTTTCAGGGCCTTAGCTAGGAGCAGCATTAGAGCCTTTGTTAAGTACCGTGTCAGGGCCTTGGTTAGGAATAGTGTTAGGGTCTTAGTTAGGGACAGTATCAGCTGCTGAATTAGGACAACCATCTAGGCCTTAGTTAGGACAGTGTCACGGGCTCGCGACTAAATTCAGGGCCTGAATTAGGCACAGCATCAGGGCTATAGTTGGCATAAGAGGCTCGACATTAGTTAAAGACAGGGTTCGGTTAAAGTCTAGGTATATGTCAGGAAATGACCTAGGGATAGTGTTAAGACCTTAGCTACTGAGAGTATCAGGGCCTCGTTTAGACACAGTGTCAGGTCTTCAGGTATGGACAGCGTCAGAGCCAGACTTAGGGAGGGCGACAGGGCCTGAGTGAGGCCTAGTGTCAGGCCCTTAGCTAGGGACACTGTCAGGGCATGACTTAGGGGCAGCATCAGGGCCTTTGTAGGATCAGCATTAGGGTCTTAGTTAAAGACATGATCAGGGCCTAAGTTAGGGATAGCTTCAGGGCCTCTGTTAGGAACAGCCTCAGGGCTTTATTTAGGGACAGCGTCAGGGCTGACTTAGGGATAGTGTCAGGACCATGGTTAGAGATGGGTCAGTATATTAGCTCAGGATAGTGTCAGGCCATTAGATATTGCCGGCAGCAGGGCCTGCATTAGTGGCAGCTTCTGGGCCTTAGTTACAGACAGTGTCATGGCCTTAGTTAGGGACAGCATTAGGGCTTCAGGTAGGATAAGGGGCCGGACATTAACTACAGACTGAGTCAGGTTACGGGCTAGCGATAAAGTCAGGAAAGGAGCGAGGGATAGTTTGAAGGCCTTAGTTATTGAGAGCACCTAGGCCTTCTTTAGGACCAGTGTCATGGCCTGCGGTAGGGACAGTGTCAGGGCATGACTTAGGAGTAGTATAAGGGCTTCTGTAGGATCAGCATCAGGGTCTTGGTTAAAGACATTATCAGGGCCTCAGGGCCTCGCTTAGGGACAGCGTCAAGCCTCACTTAGGGACAGTTTCAGGACCTAAGTAAGAGATGGGTCAGGATATAAGCTTCGGATGGTGTCAGGACTTTAGATATTGATGGCAGCAGGGCCTTTGTTAGGGACAGTGTCAGGGCCTGAATTAGGAGTAGTGTTAGGCCTTATTTAGGGGCACTGACTAAGTGTCCTTACTAAATATCCTAAGTCCTAACTGTCCTTACTAAGGACAGTTGGCACTACTCCTAACTCAAGCCCTGACACAGTCCCTATCTAAGGCCCTGATGCTACACCAAACTCGGGCTCTGACACTGTCCCTAACTCAGGCCCTGACACTGTCCCTAACTAAGGCCCTGGCACTACACCTAACTCAGGCCCTGACACCATACCTAAAAAAAGCTCTGAAACAAGTCCTAACTAGGCTGTCCCTAACAGAGGCCCTGATAATATCTTTAATGGAAACCCTAATGCTGATCCTACAAAGGCCTTTATTCTGCTCCTACATCATGCCCTGGCACTGTCCCTATCTCAGGCCCTAAAGATAGGCCTTACTTAGGCCCTCTTGCTATACCTTAGTTAGGCTCTGACGCTGTCCCAGTATCAAGCCCTGACACTGGTCCTGATTAAAGCCTGACGCTGGTCCTAATTAAGACCCTGATGGTCTCAATAACTAAGGTCTTCACACTATCTCTAGCTCATTTCCTGACACTACCCGTGGCCTGGAAGCTGACTCTGTCCCGAGTTAATTTCCTGCCTTTTATCCTCACTGATGCCCTAATGCTCTCCCTAAGAAAGCCCTAAGAAAGCCCTGTTGCTTTCCCTAAGTGAAGACCTGAGGCTGTCCCTAACTCAGGCCCTGAAGCTATGCCTAACTGAGGCTTTGACACTGTGACTACCTCAGGCCCTGATCATGACTTTAACTAAGGCCCTATTGCTGATCCAACAAAGGCCCTGATGCGGCTCCTACATCATGCCCTGACAGTGTCCCCAGCTAAGGGCCTGACGCTAGGCCTCACTCGGGCCCTGTTGTTCTCCCTAAGTCAGGCACTGATGCTCTCCCTACCTGAAGCCTTGATACTGCTTCTAAATAAGGCCCTGATACTCTCAGTGACAAAGGTCTTGACACTATCCCTAGCTCATATCCTGACACGATCCCTAAAATTTACCCTAACCCTGTCCCTAGCAAATGTCCTGCCTCTTATGCTAACTGAAGCTCTTGCACTGTGCCTAACACAGACCCTGAATTTAGGCCCCCGTCCAGGACACTGTCCCTAACTAAGGCCTAGATACTCATCCTAAATCCGGCCCAGAACTGTCCCTCACTAATACCCTAACACTATTCCTAACTCAGCCCCTGACACGGTACCTAACAGAGGCTCTGATGCTAGTCCTAACGCAGGTCTGACACTGTGTCTAACTAAGGCCCTGCTGCCGTCAATATCTAAAGTCCTGATATTATCCTGAGCTAATATCCTCACCCATGTCTTACCAAGGTCCTGAAACTGTCCCAAAGTAAGCCCTGACGCTGTCCCTAAGTGAGGCCCTGAGGCTGTCCCTAAAAGAGGCCTTGAGCATGTCTTTAACCAAGACCCTGATGCTGATCCTACAGAGGCCCTCATACTACTCCTAAGTCATGCCCTGAAACTGTCCCTCACTCAGTCCCTAAAGATAGGCCTGACTTAGGCCCTGTTGCCGAACCTCTGTTAGGTTCTGACGCTGTCCCGGTATCAAGCCCTGACGTTGGTCCTGATTAAAGCCCTGATGGTCTCAATAACTAAGGTCTTCACACTATCCCTAGCTCATTTCCTGACACTGCCCCTGGCCTGGAAGCTGACTCTGTCCCGAGTTAATTTCCTGCCTCTTATCCTCACTGATACCCTAATGCTCTCCCTAACTAAGGCCCTGACTAGTCCTAACTAAGGCCCTGACACTGGCTCTAACTAAGGCCCGGAATCTGTCCCTAATATAGGGCCTGCTTCTGGCAAAAACTAAAATCCGGACACTATCCTGAGCTAATATCCTGACCCATTTCAAACCAAGGTCCTGACACAAGGTCATATCCCTAAGTGAAGACCTGAGGCTGTCCCTAACTCAGGCCCTGAAGCTATGCCTAACTGAGGGCTTGACGCTGTCACTACCTCAGGCCCTGATCACGCCTTTAACTAAGACCCTATTGCTGATCCAGCAAAGGCCCTGATGCGGCTCCTACATCACGCCCTGACAGTGTCCTCAGCTAAGGGCCTGACGCTAGGCCTCACTCAGGCCCTGGGGCTCTACCTCACTCAGGCTCTGATGCTGTCTCTACCTGAAGCCCTGACACTGCTCCCAAATAAGGCCCTGATACTGTCAGTTACTAAGGTCTTGACACTATCACTAAGTCATTTCCTGACACGACCCCTAAACTTTACCTTAACCCTATCCCTAGCAAATGTCCTAAAAACGCCCCGAAAAAGGCTTTAGCAAAGCCCCTGAGACTGATCCTACTGAGCCCCTTATGTTACTCCTAAGTCGTGCCCTGACACTGTCCCTAGTTAAGGCCCTGACGCTAGGCCTCACTCAAGCCCTGTCGCCCTCCCTAAGTCCAGCTCTGACAGTGTCCCTACCTGAAGCCCTAACACTGATCCTAAATTAGGCCCTGATGCTCTAAGTAACTAAGGTCTTGGCACTATCCCTAGGTCATGTCTTGTCACTATCCCTAGACCTTAACCTAACCATGTCTTTTAACTGATGTCAAGCCTCTTATTCTAACTAAATCCCTGATGCTGTCCCTAACTAAGGCCCTGAAATTAGTCCCGAGGCCATGACCCTGTCCCTAACTCAGGCCTGGAGGCTCATCCTAACTCAGGCCCTGACACAACACCTAACTCAGTCCCTGACACTGTACCTAACAAAGGCTCTGATGCTCGTCCTAAGTCAGGCCCTGACACTGTCTCTAAGACCCTGCTGCCGTCAATATCTATTGTTTCCAAGGCCGTGCTGCTGTCAATATCTAATGTCCTTACATTATCCTGAGCTAATACCCTCACCCATGTCTTACCAAGGTCCTGAAACTGTCCCAAAGTAAGCCCTGACGCTGTCCCTAAGTGAGGCCCTGAGCCTGTCCCTAGAAGAGGCTCTGAACATGTCTTTAACCAAGACCCTGATGCTGATCCTACAGAGGCCATCATACTACTCCTAGGTCATGCCCTGACACTGTCCCTCACTCAGGCCCTAAAGATAGGCCTCACTTAGGCCCTGTTGCCGAACCTCAGTTAGGCTCTGACGCTGTCCCGGTATCAAGCCCTGACACTGGTCCTGATTAAAGCCCTGACGTTGGTCCTGATTAAAGCCCTGATGATCTCAATAACTAAGGTCTTCACACTATCCCTAGCTCATTTCCTGACACTGCCCCTGGCCTGCTAGCTGACTCTGTCCCGAGTTAATTTCCTGCCTCTTATCCTCACTGATACCCTAATGCTCTCCCTAACTAAGGCCCTGACTAGTCTTAACTAAGGCCCTGACACTGGCTCTAACTAAGGCCCGGAATCTGTCCCTAATATAGGCCCTGCTGCCGGCAAAAACTAAAATCCGGACACTATCCTGAGCTAATATCCTGACCCATTTCTAACCAAGGTCCTGACACTGTCCCTAAGAAAGCCCTGTTGCTTTCCCTAAGCGAAGGCGTTAGGATGTGCCTAACTCAGGCCCTGAAGCTATGGCTAACTGAGGCCTTGACGCTGTGACTACCTCAGGCCCTGATCTTGTCTTTAACTAAGACCCTATTGCTGATCCAACAAAGGCCCTGATGCGGCTCCTACATCACGCCCTGACATTGTCCCCAGCTAAGGGCCTGACGCTAGGCTCACTCAGGCCCTGGGGCTCTACCTCAGTCAGGCTCTGATGCTGTCCCTATCTGAAGCCCTGACACTGGTCCTAAAAAAGGGCCTGATACTGTCAGTTACTAAGGTCTTGACACTATCCCTAAGTCATTTCCTGACACGACCCCTAAACTTTACCTTAACCCTATCCCTAGCAAATGTCCTGAAAAAGCCCTGAAAATGGCTTTTGCAAAGCCCCTGAGGCTGATGCTACTGAGCCCCTTCTGTTACTCCTAAGTCATGCCCTGACACTGTCTCTAGTTAAGGCCCTGATGCTAGGCCTCCCTCAAGTCCTGTCGCCCTAGCTATGTCCGGCTCTGACGGTGTCCCTATCTGAAGCCCTAACACTGAGGTTAAATTAGGCCCTGATGCTCTAAGTAACTAAGGTCTTGGCACTATCCCTAGGTCATGCCTTGACACTACCCCTAGACCTTAACATAAACATGTCTTTTAACGAAGGTCGAGCCTCTTATGCTAACTAAATCCCTGATGCTGTCCCTAACTAAGGCCCTGAAATTAGTCCCGAGGCCGTGACCCTGTCCCTAACTCAGGCCTGGAGGCTCGTCCTAACTCAGGCCCTGACACAACACCTAACTCAGTCCCTGACGCTGTACCTAACAAAGGCTCTGATGCTCGTCCTAAGTCAGGCCCTGACACTGTCTCTAAGGCCCTGCTACCGTCAATATCTATTCTCTCCAAGGCCCTGCTGCCGTCAATCTAAAGTCCTGACATTATCCTGAGCTAATATCCTGACCCATGTCTTACCAAGGTCCTGAAACTGTCCCAAAGTAAGCCCTGATGCTGTCCCTAAAAGAGGCCCTGAGCATGTCTTTAACCAAGACCCTGATGCTGATCCTACAGAGGCCATCATACTACTCCTAGGTCATGCCCTGACACTGTCCCTAACTCAGACCCCAAAGATAGGCCTCAATTAGGCCCTGTTGCCGAACCTCAGTTAGGCTCTGACACTGTCCCGGTGTCAAGCCCTGACACTGGTCCTGATTAAAGCCCTGACGTTGGTCCTGATTAAAGCCCTGATGCTCTCAATAACTACGGTCTTCACACTATCCCTAGCTCATTTCCTGACACTACCCGTGGCCTGGAAACTAAGTCTGTCCTGAGTTAATTTCCTGCCTCTTATCCTCACTGATACCCTAATGCTCTCCCTAACTAAGGCCCTGACTAGTCTTAACTAAGGCCCTGACACTGGCTCTAACTAAGGCCCGGAATCTGTCCCTAATATAGGCCCTGCTGCCGGCAAAAACTAAAATCCGGACACTATCCTGAGCTAATATCCTGACCCATTTCTAACCAAGGTCCTGACACTGTCCCTAAGAAAGCCCTGTCGCTGTCCATAAGTGAAGGTGAGAGGCAGTGTCTAACTCAGGCCCTGAAGCTATGCCTAACTGAGGCCTTGACACTGTGACTACCTCAGGCCCTGATCATGACTTTAACTAAGACCCTATTGCTGACCCAACAAAGGCCCTGATGCGGCTCCTACATCATGCCCTGACAGTGTTCCCAGCTAAGGGCCTGACGCTAGGCTCATTCAGGCCCAATAGCTCTCCCTCAGTCAGGCACTGACGCTCTCCCTACCTGAAGCCTTGACACTATCCCTTGGTCATTTCCTGACACGATCCCTAAACTTTACCCTAACCCTGTCCCTAGCAAATGTCCTGCCTCTTATGCTAACTGAAGCTCTTACACTGTGCCTAACAAAGACCCTGAGTTTAGGCCCACGTCCGTGACACTGTCCATAACTAAGACCTAGATACTCGTGCTAAATCCAGCCCAGAACTGTCCCTAACTAATGCCCTAACACTATTCCTAACTCAGGCCCTGAAACGGTACCTAACAGAGGCTCTGATGCTCGTACTAACGCAGGGCTGATACTGTGTCTAACTAAAGCCCCGCTGCCGTCAATATCTAAAGTCACGACATAATCCTGAGCTAATATCCTGACCGACGTCTTACCAAGGTCCCGAAACTGTCCCAAAGTAAGCTCTGACGCTACCCCTAAGTGAGGCCCTGAGGCTGTCCCTAACAGAGTCCCTGAGAATATCTTTAACCAAGACCCTAATGCTGATCCTACATAGGTCCTTATACTACTCCTAAGTCATGCCCTGACACTGTCCCTAACTCAGGCCCCAGAGATAGGCCTCACTTAGGCCCTGTTGCGGTACGTCAGTTAGGCTCTGACGCTGTCCCTACATCAAGCCCTGACACTGGTCCTGATTAAGACCCTGACACTGGTCCGAACTAAGGCCTTGATACTCTCAATCACTAAGGTCTTCACGCTATCCCTAGCTCATTTCCTCACACTACACCTGGCCTGGAAGCTGACTCTGTTCCGAGCTAATGTCCTCTTTTTCTCACTGAAGCTCTAATGCTCTCTCTACCAAAGGCCCAGACTAGTCCTAACTAAGGCCCTGACACTGTCTCTAACCGAGGCCCGGAATCTGAACCTAATATAGGCCCTGCTGCCGGCAATAATTGAAATCCTCACACTATCCTGAGCTAATATTCTGACACATTTCTAACCAAGATCCTGACACTGTCCCTAAGAAAGCCCTGTTGCTGTCCCTAAGTGAAGACCTGAGGCTGTCCCTAACTCAGGCCTTGGAGATATGCCTAACTGAGGTCTTGACGCTGTGACTACCTCAGGCCCTGATCGTGTCTTTAACTAAGACCCTATTGCTGATCCAACAAAGGCCCTGATGCGGCTCCTACATCACGCCCTGACATTGTCCCCAGCTAAGGGCCTGACGCTAGGCCTCACTCAGGCCCTGAGGCTCTCCCTCAGTCAGACACTGACGATCTCACTACGTCGGGCACTGATGCTGTCCCTACCTGAAGCCATGATACTGGTTCTAAATAAGGCCCGGATACTCTCAGTGACTAAGGTCTTGACACTATCTCTAGGTCATTTCCTGACACGATCCCTAAACTTTACTCTAACCCTGTCCGTAGCAACTGTCCTGCCTCTTATGCTAACTGAAGCCCTTATGCTGTGAATACCTCAGGCCCTGAATTTAGTCCCAAGGCCGTGACACTGTCCCTAACTAAGGCCTTGATGCTCGTCCTAAATCTGGCTCTGACACTGTCCCTAACTCAGTCCCTGACACTATTCTAAACTCAGGCCCTACCACTGTACCTAAAAGAGGCCCAGATGCTTGTCCTAACTAAGGCCTTGACAGTGTCCCTAACTAAGGCCCTCCTGCCGTCAATATCTAATGTCCTGACACTACCCTCAGCTCATTTCCTCACCCATCTCTTACCAAGGTCCTGAAACTGTCCCTAAGTAAGCCCTGACGCTGTCCCTAAATGAGGCCATGAGGCTGTCCCTAACAAAGGCCCTGAAAATGCCTTTAGCAAAGCCCCTGAGGCTGATCTTACCGAGGCCCTTCTGCTACTCCTAAGTCCTGCCCTGACACTGTCCCTAGTTAAGGCCCTGATGCTAGGCCTCATTCAAGCCCTGTCACTCTCCCTAAGTCCGGCTCTGACAGTGTCCCTACCTGAAGCCCTAACACTGATCCTAAATTAGGCCCTGATGCTCTAAGTAACTAAGGTCTTGGCACTATCCCTAGGTCATGTCTTGACACTATCCCTAGACCTTAACCTAACCATGTCTTTAACTAATGTCGAGCCTCTTATGCTAAATAAATCCCTGATGCTGTCCCTAACTAAGGCCCTGAAATTAGTCCCGAGGCCGTGACCCGTTCCTAACTCAGGCCTGGAGGCTCGTCCTAATTCAGGCCCTGACACAACACCTAACTCAGTCCCTGACACTGTACCTAACAAAGGCTCTGATGCTCGTCCTAAGTCAGGCCCTGACACTGTCTCTAAGGCCGTGCTGCCGTCAATATCTAATGTCCTGACATTATCCTGAGCTAATATCCTCACCTATGTCTTACCAAGGTCCTGAAACTGTCCCAAAGTAAGCCCTGACGCTGTCCCTAAGTGAGGCCCTGAGGCTGTCCCTAAAAGAGGCCCTGAGCATGTCTTTAACCAAGACCCTGATGCTGATCCTACAGAGGCCATCATACTACTCCTAGGTCATGCGCTGACACTGTCCCTCACTCAGGCCCTAAAGATAGGCCTGACTTAGGCCCTGTTGCCGAACCTCAGTTAGGCTCTGACGCTGTCCCGGTATCAAGCCCTGACACTGGTCCTGATTAAAGCCCTGATGCTGGTCCTGATTAAAGCCCTGACGCTGGTCCTAACTAAGGCCCTGATGCTCTCAGTAACTAAGGTCTTCACACTACCCCTAGCTCATTTCCTGACACTACCCCTGGCCTGGAAGCTGACTCTGTCCCGAGTTAATTTCCCGCCTCTTATCCTCACTGATACCCTAATGCTCTCCCTAACTAAGGCCCTGACTAGTCCTAAGTAAGGACCTGACACTGTCTCTAACTAAGGCCCGGAATCTGTCCCTAATATAGGCCCTGCTGCCGGCAATAACTAAAATCCGGACACTATCCTGAGCTAATATCCTGACCCATTTCTAACCAAGGTCCTGACACTATCCCTAAGAAAGTCCTGTCGCTGTCCCTAAGTGAAGGCATTAGGATGTGCCTAACTCAGGCCCTGAAGCTATGGCTAACTGAAGCCCTTACACTGTGCCTAACAAAGACCCTGATTTTAGGCCCAAGTCCATGACACTGTCCCTAACTAAGGCCTAGATGCTCGTCCTAAATGCGGCCCAGAACTGTCCCTAACTAATGCCCTAACGCTATTCCTAACTCAGGCCCTGACACGGTACCTAACAGAGGTTCTGATGCTAGTCCTAACTAAGGCGTTGACAGCGTCCCTAACTAAGGCCCTGCTGTTGAGTTGAGACCCACTGAATGTGTAGCATGCAGTATTACTTCAAAGCGTCTGTATTTGCTCCCCGAACCTCATCAGTCCTCTCAGCCCCAAGTGTCCAGCCTTATGTCTCACCCAGCTGTGTGTGTAGATAATGTCCTGACACTATCCTGAACTAATTTCCTCACCCATCTCTTACCAAGGTCCTGAAACTGTCCCCAAGTAAGCCATGACGCTGTCCGTGAGGCCCTGACGTTGTCCCTAACAGAGGCCCTGATATTGGCTTTAGCAAAGCCCCTGAGGCTGATCCTACCGAGGCCCTTATGTTACTCCTAAGTCATGCCCTGACACTGTCCCTAGCTAAGGCCCTGACGCTAGGGCTCACTAAAGCCCTGTCGCTTTCCCTAAGTCCAGCTCTGACACTGTCCCTACCTGAAGCCCTAACACTGGTCCTAAATTAGGCCCTGATGCTCTAAGTAACTAAGATCTTGGCACTATCCCTAGGTCATGTTCTGACACTATCCCTAGACCTTAACCTAACCATGTCTTTAACTAATGTCGAGCCTCTTATGCTAACTAAATCCCTGATGCTGTCCCTAACTAAGGCCCTGAAATTAGTCCCGAGGCCGTGACCCTGTCCCTAACTCAGGCCTGGAGGCTCGTCCTAATTCAGGCCCTGACACAACACCTAACTCAGTCCCTGACACTGTACCTAACAAAGGCTCTGATGCTCGTCCTAAGTCAGGCCCTGACACTGTCTCTAAGGCCGTGCTGCGTCAATATCTATTGTCTCCAAGGCCGTGCTGCTGTCAATATCTAATGTCCTTACATTATCCTGAGCTAATACCCTCACCCATGTCTTACTAAGGTCCTGAAACTGTCCCAAAGTAAGCCCTGATGCTGTCCCTAAGTGAGGCCTTGAGGCTGTCCCTAAAAGAGGACCTGATCATGTCTTTAACTAAGACCCTATTGCTGACCCAACAAAGGCCCTGATGCAGCTCCTACATCATGCCGTGACAGTGTCCCCAGCTAAGGGCCTGATGCTAGGCCTCACTCAGACCCTGTTGCTCTCCCTCAGTCAGGCACTGACGCTCTCCCTACCTGAATCCTTGATACTGGTTCTAATTAAGGCCCTGATATTCTCAGTGACTAAGGTCTTGACACTATCCCTAGCTCATATCCTGACACGATCCCTAAACTTTACCCTAACCCTGTCCCTAGCAAACGTCCTGCCTCTTATGCTAACTGAAGCTCTTACACTGTGCCTAACACAGACCCTGAATTTAGTCCCAAGTCCATGACACTGTCCCTAACTAAGGCCTAGATGCTCGTCCTAAATCCGGCCCAGAACTGTCCCTAAGGCCCAGATTAGTCCTAACTAAGACCCTGACACTGTCTCTAACAAAGGACCGGAATCTGTCCCTAATATAGGCCCTACTACCAGCAATATCTAAAATCTGTACACTATCCTAAGCTAATATCCTGACCCATTTCTAATCAAGGTCCTGACACTGTCCCTAAGAAAGCCCTGTTGGTGTCCCTAAGTGAAGACCTGAGGCTGTCCCTAACTCAGGCCTTGGAGCTATGCCTAACTGAGGTCTTGACGCTGTGACTACCTCAGGCCCTGATCATGTCTTTAACTAAGACCCTATTGCTGATCCAACAAAGGCCCTGATGCGACTCCTACATCATGCAGTGACAGTGTCCCCAGCTAAGGGCCTGACCCTAGGCCTCACTCAGGCCCTGTAGCTCTCCCTAAGTCAGGCACTGATGCTGTCCCTACCTGAATCCTTGATACAGGTTCTAAATAAGGCCGTGATACTATCAGTTACTAAGGTTTTGACACTATCGCTAGGTCATTTCCTGACACGATCCCTCAACTTTCCCCTAACCCTGTCCCTAGCAACTGTCCTGACTCTATGCTAACTGAAGCTCTTATGCTGTGCCTAACTCAGGCCCTGAATTTATTCCCAAGGCCATGACACTGTCCCTAACTAAGGCCTAGATGCTCTTCCTAAATCGGGCCCAGAAGTGTCCCTAACTAATGCCCTAACACTATTCCTAACTCAGGCCCTGACATTCCTAACAGAGGCCCAGATGCTAGTCCTAACACAGGCCTGACACTGTGTCTAACTAAGGCCCTGTTGTCATCAATATCTAAAGTCCTGACATTATCCTGAGCTCATATCTGCATCCATGTCTTACTAAGGTCCTGAAACTGTTGCAAAGTAAGCCCTGATGCTGTCCCTAACTAAGGCCCTGAAATTACTCCCGAGGCCGTGACCCTGTCCCTAACTGAGGCCTGGAGGCTTGTCCTAACTCAGGCCCTGACAATACACCTAACTCAGTCCCTGACACTGTACCTAACAAATGCTCTGATGCTCGTCCTAAGTCAGGCCCTGACACTGGCTCTAAGGCCCTGCGGCCGTCAATATCTAATGTCCTGACATTATCCTGAGCTAATATCCTCACCCATGTCCTACCAAGTTTCTGAAACTGTCCTAACCCTGAAGTCTGACTGAGCCCCTCTCTGTGCTGCCCAGCCTCCCACTATTGCACACAAGTCCTGGCAAAAATGTATTCATGGCATTCACCTGGCAACCTCAGTCCCTCTAGCACAGTAAGCATGACCACAATGAGGTACTTGCCCCGGAAGTGGGACAGGTGTGCCACCTTACCATCAAGGTGTCCAAGAATGCTATGCACAGGACACACCACCACAGTGGTGACACAAGGGGTTTGCTGGGAGTAGGAAACAGCACTGCTTGATTTTCAGCACCTGAGGGGCAACCTGTACAACTCCAGAGGCACCACAGAGAGTAGTGACACATCTCACACACCAAGGAGGCAGCAGCAGAGCGCTGGGGTGGGTCTTGCAAGTGGCCCCCGTGCCCTGGGGAGAGCCATCCCACCACTCTGCTGCATGCCTCCTAAGGTGAAAAAAGCGTCTGTTGCATCAGAGGACCATAGCCACACTGATGCCCTGAAGCAAAGGACAAGAGACTAAGGTCGGGATAGAGTCGCCACTCCTGAGCTCCACACACCACCAGTAGGCAGGGGGGGGGAGAGGCAAGGGTCCCAAGGGCAGGACACGAGTGGCCCCATTTGCTTTGAACTTCCAGCCCTCATCTTGTTCAACTTAGCCCCAGCCCTGGAGAGCATGACATAACCACCAATCCATGTGCATGGAATCCCCAAAGGGGAGACCCAGGGAGCCCGTCACCAGCAGGGCCTGCTTCAGCCTCACCAGCGACCTCTTCTCAGGTGACAGTGCCCAACAATTCTGGGAATATTACATCTCACGCATGACATGACACCTGTGAGATGAGGTTATCACAGCCACAAGAGAGTAGAGGACCCACACTGCATGGCCTCACTGCCCTCGGGTTGCCAGGGGCCAGAGATGGAGTATGATGTAGGATTGGGTCAGCTGGACACACACCTAAGAGCCGATGCACACGCCCAGCAGGCAGCTCAAGAAGCAAGGGGAGAGCCAGGTGCAAAGTTGTGGTCAAACCCAGAGCACTATGCACGTCCAGAAGCCCAATGTCCCTGGCAACACGCACTGAAGAAAACCACACCTCTCTAGCAGCAAAAAGAACGCCAACATTAGGTGAAAAACTTGCCACACCCAGCAATGGGGGCTGGCTATTCACAAATTGCAGGGGGGGCCCCCGGCAGCTCAGTCCAGCCACCGGTCCCCAGCACTACCCCATCACTGCCAGCCCCTGAGCTCTCACGGCCATCTCAGGGTAGCGTGGCAGCAAAGGGGGGCGGGGGGGGAGGAGTGCCAGGAATGAGGGGCAGAGTGGGCGGGGCATGCCCTCTCCAGTTCGCCCAAGTTGGCAGGTACCGGTCCATCAATGTCTCTCGACGGCGACTTGGGGAAAATTCTGCAGACGCACCTCCGACGACTGGGCCCTAAGAGGGACAACACCCACACCCGTGCCACCCTACCCAGGTTACCTCTCATGGCCCGGGGCGGTCCCCACCTCCTGCGTGCGACTCCGAAAACTCTTATCAGAAAGAATCCAACCACTGGGACTCAAGCGTGCCCGCCACTGCGTCCATTCCACACTCCACGGGCCTCAGCACGTACCGGTCGGCCTTCTCCTCAGGAGCAGGAAGTGTAGAGGGAGTGGGGAAATTAATAAGGTCGGCAAAGAACACCCGCGCCACGGGGGTCTGCGTGGGTGCACGACGCCCTCCCTTTCCTCCCCGCAGCGCCGGGCCATGGCAGGGTGGCTGATGCAGCCCAAGGGGCGCTGGTGGGTACCGGTACGCCGGGCCAGGCGGCTGCACGTCCGGGCGGAAGCGCGGCGCGACCACCCCCAGTGAGCCTGCGCGCCCAGAACGCGGCGAGCGAATGCCGCGCCCACGCCCCTGCGTGAGCCGGAGAGGTGCCGCCAGCTTCGCCGGGCGCCCGGGACTCCGCTTCACGCTCGGAGGCCGCGTCCCATCCATCGCCAAGGGCGCCAGAGCTCCAGACGGAAGAGGCGATATAAAAGAGGCCGCCAGAGAGCGGCCGACAACCGGCGCGAGCCTAAGCGGGACAGACCCCGGGCGCCCGGGAGCGAGGACGCAGCGCTGGCCGCCCCAAAGCCAGAGCTTGTCCCGGGGCGGGTGGAGGGCGTCCGCCCCGGCCCTGAGGCATCCTCGTGGCACTTAGCTCCCGGTTTCGCATGGCACAGCACGGCACGACCGACCCCGGCAGCAGACAGGGGGAGCGGGGGTGGGGAGAGGAGGCTGGGAAGATATTGGCGGGCATCTGACGCCTTGGAGACACACTAGCCACGCGATTTCCAGGTGGTTAAAATTCCACGGAGACGCCGGCGGGGCCTGGTGGCCAGCAAGGGCTGCCCAGAGTGCAAGAGCGAGATCCTGGCTCCTGCGAAGGAGGGAAGCCGTGGACTGGCAAACCGAAACCAAGCAAGTGCTCAAAGAACAACAATGCATGCGTCGGTTTTCATTCCATACTTTCGAACGGAGGAGGTCTTTCGAATGTACAGGGAAAGCCCAGAAGCTGGAAAGGAAAGGCTGATACGCTCAAACCCATACAAGTGGAAATAAAAATCTATCTCTCCATAGACCGTGACAAAGTCCAAAGACAACAAATTGGTGTATGGGGGACACTGTGGAAAATGCACTTGCGGTCACGATGACATGGATTTCAGTGTGACTTACCACAATAACAGGGGGGAAAGAAGTGTGTGTGTCGATAGCTACCCACTATACACCAAGTTCCAGTACATCTATACAATGCAACACTGTGTGTTGTGTGTGTTTGAAATATGTTAAATGATGATGATAAACTGTAGTCCAATAAAAAAAATAAATAAAACAACCACCCAAAACTCAAAGATGTAGAACTTCCAATGTCAGGCATTAAAAAATAAATTTTAAAAAATGGGAAAAAAAGTATATATATATATATATATATATATATATATATATATATATGATAAGGGGTTCCTATCCTATCCCTAACCCTAACCCTAACCCTAACCCCTAACCCTAACCACAACACTGTGAGATTAGAAATCAACTACAGGAAGAAAAAAACAAAACACTGTAAAAAACACAAACACATGTAGGCTAAACATTATGCTGCTAATAACCAAGAGATCACTGCAGAAATCAAAGAGGAAATTTAAAAAATACATAGAAATAAATGACAATGAAACCACAGTGACCCAAAACTTATGGGATGCAGCAAAAGCAGTTCTAAGAGGGAAGTTTATAGCAATTCAGTCTCACCTCAAGAAACAAGAAAAATCTCAAAGAATCTAAGTGTACACCTAAAGCAACTAGACAAAGAAGAACAAAAAGTCCCCAAAGTTAGTAGAAGGAAAGAAATCATAAAGATCAGAGCAGAAATAAATGAAATAGAAATGAAGAAAACAATAGCAAAGATCAATAAAACTAAACGTTGGTTCTTTGAGAAGATAAACAAAATTGATAAACCTTTAGCCAGACTCATCAAGAAAAAAAGGGAGAGGATTCAAATCAATAAAATTAGAAATGAAGGGCTTCCCTGGTGGCGCAGTGGTTGAGAGTCCGCCTGCCGATGCAGGGGACTCAGGTTCATGCCCCAGTCCAGGAGGATCCCACATGCTGCGGAGTGGCTGGGCCTGTGAGCCATGGCCACTGGGCCTGCACGTCTGGAGCCCGTGCTCCACAGCGGGAGAGGCCGCAGCGGTGAGAGGCCTGTGTACCGCAAAAAAAAAAAAAGAAAAAAAAGAAAATTACAATCCAATATCACTGATGAACATAGAAAAATCCTCAACAAAATACTAGCAAACAGAATCCAGCAACACATTAAAATGATCATACACAGTGATCAAGTAGGACTTCTCCCAGGGATGCAAGGATTCTTTAATATACATAAATCAATCAATGTGATACACCTGGGGTCCTCAACCCAGGGCCATGGACCAGTATCGCACAGCACGAGGTGAGCGGCTGGCAAGTGAGCGAAGCTCCATCTGTATTTACAGCCGCTCCCCATCACTTGCGTCACCGCCTGAGCTCCACCTCCTGTCAGGTCAGTGGCATTAGATTCTGTGTCCCCTGCACTGGCAGGCAGACTCTTAACCACTGTGCCATCAGGAAAGTCCCTTTTTTTATATTTAAATATTGAGCCATCTGGAAATTTATTTTAGTGAAATGTAAACAGGTTAAGAAACAATGACATCGAGTGCTTTCTTCAATCAAAAATTGTGCTACCTTCCCATAATACAGAATTTAACTGAAACATGGCTGCCCAATCAAGGACTACATTTTCTAATTCCTTTGATTTATACGTGTGGCCCTGTAACCAGTAGAATATGATCAAAATATGCATGGAAGTGATGTGTTTCATCTATAGGCCAAGACCTTTAAGAAGTTCTCTGTCCCATCTGCCATCTA
>NW_020837967.1:27031456-27038279 GCF_003676395.1 Aethalodelphis obliquidens | reverse complement strand
AGGTTTTTCAAGAAGGCAAGGGATCAATGTAAGGGTCAGGATAAGAAATATAAACCTAAGGGAACCTTCCTGAAAGAAGCAGGTGAGATGTAGCCAGAAAGAGTCCCAGTCTGTGTCATGTGTCGTGGGTCTCCACCACAGAAGGCGCTGTGGCAAAGGGAAGGCCATCTGCATTCCATTGAAGTGAAGTAAGTTACTTAGGGCATGGAAAATATCCAAAAGTTGAAAAAAAGTTAGATTTTGGGGGGAGAGAACATGGCAGGGGCATTGATCCTCACTAGGCCCCAGAGGGTACAGACTTCAGAAGGACAAATAATAGGTTCTCTTCAGGAATCTGCTGAGGATGATTCTAAATCTGAAACAGATGTTGGGACCTTAGGGGAAAGTGCCCCTGAGACACAAGTTCTAGGATCTACATAAATTCTGCTTAAATAGAACTAGACAGAATCCACACTCAATCCAAGAATGCATGGTCTATGTGGGCAACAGAAATTAAGAGGTTTTGGATCTTTTTCAAGGCATTATGGCATCCTAAGGTAAGACGTTGAGGCTAATGTGCCAGGGTTCAAATCCCAGCTCTAGCTCTTACTACCTGTGTGATTTGGGGCAAGTTACTTAACCTCTCTCTGCAACACTTTTTCCATCTATCAAATGGAGAAAATAATACCTAGCTCATGTAGTTCTTATGAGGATTAAATTATTTAATATTCGCAAAATTATTTAAAATATGAAATTCAGTACGAGCCATTATTATTTGAAATACTTTGACCACTGAGTGGTTTCTTGGTTTTTGTTTGTAGTTTGATACCTTATCAAGGTAAGGACATTTTGCTACAATGTTATTTTGTTCTTTTTTGTTAAATGAATGAGTTAAAGTTTTGTCAAATCACATTTGTTATTTCATTGGCAAGATCATATGGCTTCTGTTCTTCAATGTATGTACAGGAAAACAGTGTTATTATATTTTTCTAATTTTGAAAAATGCTAGAAAACCCTAAATTTCAGAATATAATGTGGGTTCAATTTATTGATAGTTTATAGAGCATTTCTGCATTCATGTTTATAGTTTAGATGGGCCTATAATTTTCTTTTATTGTCCGATTTGGGTAACAATGTTATGTTAGCCCCTTAAAAAGTTGGATAGCTTTCTCTCTTTTTCTATTCCCTGCAAGAGTTTCTGTAAGATAGAAATAACTTGTGTCTTGGAGGTTGCTAAATCTCTTCTGTGAAATATCTGGGTCTAGTTCCTTTAAGAGGTGGACATTTTTATTTTTCTAAAAATGTGTTAATGTCACTTGTTTTAAAATTAATTGTCGTAACATTGTCATGTGTTTTTGAAGGTTAAAAAAATCTGTTCTTTATCTGTACTTACCGGCCTTCCTCCATTCCTAATGTTAATTTGCATGTACTCTCTTTTTTCCTTAAGCAGACTTTTTCTATTTGCTACTCTTTTAAGAGAAACAGGTTTTGATTTCCAATTTAACTCTATTTTAAAATTCTTTGATCTTTCTGTTTCTGTAATTCTACCTTCGCTTTTATTTACTTCCTCCAATTTTCGTTGTTCTTCTTCTGATTTCTTAGGCTCACTGCTTCTTGTTTTATAATAAACACATTTAAAACTACACATTTTCACTTAAGTATTGGATTAACTATTTTACAGGTTTTGATGAGTAGTGTTCTAAAGATAAATTTTCAAAAATGTACTAACTTCCTTGGAAGTTATCCTATTTTGTGTCATCTGTTTACCATGCTTTTATCCCTATTTGCCTTGTCTATTGTTTTCCTTTGCTCCTTTTGTTGGATTAGTATGTTTTTCTTAACTTCTGTGGTATTCTTTAAAAGGTACTCTTACATTTTTAACATGTGTGTTAGCTTCACATTTCTTTAACATATTCTAAGGTTAATTATTAACTCTGTTCTCTTCCAAAAGCAACAAAATATTTATAATTTTTTTATTTCATGCTGAAACACTTCACCATCAACTTCCATAGTATTGTTATCCAGAATTTTCATTCTGATTTTTAAACACATCCATGAAAATTATTGTGTTTTTTTTCAAACTCAGTACTTAATTTAGTTTAGCAATATGTTATCCAAATGGATTTGCTAACCATTGCATTTCCCTCCTACCTCTTTGATACATATTCTTCAGTAGTTTCTTCACAAATGTCAGTGAGGAGTAAACTATTATATTTTCATATTTGTTTTTTTTTCTAACAACTTCATTAAGATATAATTCACATGCCATACAAATTAGCCATTTGAAAGTGTACATTTTAATGACTTTTAATACAGTCACAGAGGTGTGCTTCCTTCCCCATAATATGTCAATGCTACTCTCTCACTTCATCCTACATTCCCCTTCCCCCCCCCCACCCCGCCGTGCCCTCAAGTTCATTCTCTATGTCTGTGTCTTTTATTCCTGCCCTGACACTAGGTTCATCAGTACCGCTTTTTAAAATCCCATATGTATGCATTAGGATACGGTATTTGTTTTTCTCTTTTTGTCTTACTTCACTCTGTATGACAGATTCTAGGTCCATCCACCTCACTACAAATAACTCAATTTCGTTCCATTTTATGGCTAATATTCCATTGTATATCATATTTGAATACATATTGAATTATCTTCCTTCTTGAATGATAATTTATTATGTATTGAATTCTAGGTTCAGCGTTCTTTACTTTGGGTACATAAAAGATATTTTTCCGCTTTTATTTTTGCTGATGAGAGCTCTGCTACCAACCCGATTGCTGTTTATTTGTAGGTAATCTGTCATTTTTTTAAAAATAGACTTTATTTTTCAGAGTAGTTTTAGGTTCACAGAAAAATTGGACAGAAAGTACAGTGATTTCCCAAATACTCCCTGGTCCCACACATGCATTCTCTCCCCAGTATCAACATCACCCACCAGAACTATAAAGAGTAAAAAGTTAATCTCCTCTTTGCCCTACACCACTCCCCTTTTCATCTCCCCACATACACTCTCTTCCATTGTTATCATTTTAGTGTGCATCCCTCCTGAATGCTCCATTTGTCTGTCTACACACACATAGTGCAACAGTGCATCTGGATCATAATACAGATGTATATATACATTCATATACATGTGATTGTTGTAATGGTCAGTTTTGTGTGTCACCTTGGCCAGGCTGTAGTCCCCAGTTATTCAGTCAAACGCTTATCTAGGTGTTATTGTGAAGGCATTTTGTAGATGTGATTAAAGTCCACAACCAGTTGACTTTAAGGAAAAGGGATTATCCTAGATAATCTGATGGGCCTGAATCAGTTATTTGAAAGATCTTTAGAGCAGAGCTAAGTCTTCCCTGAAGAAGAAATTCTGCCTGAGCACAGCAGCTTCAGTTTGTGCCTGACAGTTCTAGACTGTTGTGGACAAAGAATGTCGCCTGCCCTGTCAGAAAACAAAGGATGTTGCTGCCACCAGGCCCGCAGCCACTGCAGCTGCCCCCAGCTGTGCACCCTGAGGGGATTCAGGATGGAGAAGAGCAAGGTACTGACCCCAGATCACTGAGGTGCACGTCAAAGGGATGATTTCAGTGAGCCCAGGCTCCTGCATCTTCCCATACACAGAAAAGCACTAAATTCCTTAACTTGAGATGTCTGGTTTTCTTTAATGAACAGTCACCTTTTATGTTCTGACCGTCAGGATTGAGTGAAGGAAAGATTTCTCGGAGACTCTAAGACATGTGTTCATGATGAAACAATTCACGTTACACCAATCTAGTGTTGCTTCTTTTAACACAGTTGTATCATATGTGCATTGTAAACCTTAGTGCAACCATTTTTAGTTTTTCTCTAACTTTGTTTTTGAGTAAATCACAATACTAATTTATTACTTTATCATGAGAAATATAACAAACAGGCCAGGTTTTCTTTTATGGATTTACATTCTTCCTATATAAGTTATGTGGGAAATCACAATTTTACAATTTAAAAGATTTTAGTGCAATGGTTCTTCATGTTTTGGGATGCGAATATCCAATATGTGACCTCTCCTCAGGCACAGTGTACATGTGTGCATGTATTCAAGGTTTTTCTTGTTTCCAAAACTTATCCCCTGGACTTAACCTTGACTCAGCAGTTTGGTGAATGGAGAGCAGTGCAGATTCTTTGATACCTATTCTGCCAGTACTGCAAGTGGGAGAGCCGTGTGATTTCAGGCCTATTTTTTCTTTAAATTTTCACTGTGTGGAATTTGCATGTGCAGTACTAATTGGGATAAACCACATTCTGTAAACATTAATATAAGACTAAAAATCTCAGACCAGAAAGTCTGCTTAGTTACATCCCTGATAACATAGCGTAGGACAAGAAGGCGGGAAGTTATGTTTGTGTCATTTGTACCAATAAATCTGGCCATTTACACTTGGTTATTTGGAGGGAGCATTATGGACCGGTCAGGGCACCAGCTCCATAGTCAGACACACCTGTGTTCACCCCCAGCGGGGCAACTTCTTAGTTGTGTAACCTTGGGCGAGTCAAATGGGCATAATTAGAGCACCTGCCTCCAAGGAGTTTAGGACGTGCTGGCTTTATAATTGCTCAATCGTTGTTCAACAAACAACAAATTACTAAGCCAATATTTATAATATTTAGAACAGTTGTTTTGGTTATGAGAAGGCTTTCTGACCTCCATTTTTGTGCCAGGTTGGTGAAATAGATTCATCTAGAAAGGGTTTCTTAGACTTCTCTGTGTTGCTCTGACTGAGGTCTCTTCCTCCAGCACAATCCCTCAGAAGGATGGGGTGGGATGGGGACGGACGGGTCCCAACATGAAACCAAGCTATGGTGACTTCCTAGAACACGAACAATCTGCAATGCCTTCCAAGCCTGCAGATTGAAATTGTAACACATTCTGCATTCCCTTTCTGCAAGATGTAGTTTGAATTTGAGGTCATTAGATATAGTTCTTTGTTTTTACTTTTTGGAGAACTTAAATCTACCAAACAGAAGACTTGCGACAGCACCACTAAAGCTCTTATGAGGAAGATTTCAGAACTTGAACTTTAATTTTAGAAAATAGATATCTAGAAGTAAATGACAATACATTTTACACAAATAAATTTAAATAATTATAATTTTTAAAACTTCCCAGAGTGAAGCTCTGGAAGAGACAACATTTGTGCACTAATTTTGATAATGGGTAATTTAAACAACATATGGTAACATTTACAAAAATGTGTAAGTAAGTGATCAAAATTAATTCATTAGACATTTATATTTCTGTCATGTACTTGCATAGGCGTTTCCTGATTCTGTAGGCTCAGTGGTTCTTTTGGTGACATAGCATGCAGCAAACAGATGGAAAACATTAACTACTATTTTTCCATACTTGTCAAAAATATTCTGTAATCGTTACTCTAATTATATATACATATATATATAGTACTAAGTCACAATAAAGAAACTATTCTTGATAAAGTGAATCATTGGTGTGAAAGGAAAAATAAACTAGACTTTGAAATGGAAATAAATACGAGCTGGATCTTGAGTAGTGATTTTAATTTAAAACCCATGGAGAAATAAAATGATAGGGATTGGATTTTGCTTTCTTGGATCTTTACACAACATTTCTATATATTTTTAGCATCTACAGAGCATGGGCTATATCTGATACTTCACAAGTCACCCAAACTTGTTAACTAGCCAATAAAGCATATTCTGAACCACTTGGTCTGATTTTATCATTGGTATTAAGTCAGCTAAGACCTCCATTTTTGACAGTGATGTTCAATGTGAAATAATTTTTGTCATATTTTCAGGACTTTACAAAAGTTGTAAATTGCTATTAATGTTTTTAACATCAGAGCTAAAGAATTTTAGAGGTAGTAAGGAGGTAGACAGTTATCTGGTCCACCTCCTTTATTTTACACAAAACTGATGCATTTGCACAGAAGAACTTCTATGGTTTATTCCTGTTGATTGGGATCCATTATTCCTACTTTGCCTCTCAATTGTTTTTTAGTTTTTAAAAATTCTTTTTTTTTTTTTGGCAAAGGAAGTTCTGCAACTCTGGTGATTTAACTTTTGTCTGTTTTTTTTGTCATGACCAGTAAGGTATACTTCTTTGTTTGCTAACTGTATTTTCTTTTGGCTGTTCAGTATAAATACCTGTTGTGGGTCTATAACCAATTAAACTCTCAGTGGCTAGCACAGGAAGTCCTTATTGTCCTGATAGCTGTCTGCTTATACCTTTGCAGCACCACCTGCTGATTAATTGACCTAAGGAAATTAGAACTCTCTCAGGTAAAACAGAAACTTTTTTTTTAAAGTACTTTAGAAAAAAAGTAATTTATTAAATGGATACTGTGGGACTCTTACAAAACAACTTAGCTCTGGAAGGTCTTGGGTGTAGCTGGGCCTCAGGAACATCTGGAATCAAGCCTTGAATGCCATCAAGACTCCCTGTGGCTTGTCGGTTTTTTTGTTTTTTGTATTTTTGTCTGCCTTGTATTCCTTCTTTTTAATGCAAATGAAATTTTCTCCAAAAGTCTACTAGCAGAGAGACTTTCCTGGTGGCGCAGTGGTTAAGAATCCACCTGCCAATGCAGGGGACACGGGTTCGATCCCTGGTCTGAGAAGATCCCACACGCCACAGAGCAACTAAGCCCGTGAGCCACAACTACTGAGCCCGTGCGCCACAACTACTGAAGCCCACGCACCTAGAGCCAGAGCTCCGCAACAAGAGAAGCCACCGCAATGAGAAACCCATGCACTGAAATGAAGAGTAGCCCCCACTCGCCACAACTAGAGAAAGCCTGCATGAAACAATGAAGACCCAACACAGCCAAAAAATTTTTT
>NW_020837967.1:26998025-27031356 GCF_003676395.1 Aethalodelphis obliquidens | reverse complement strand
AAAAAAAAGTCTACTAGCAGATTTGAGTTTGAATCTTAATAGTTTCCCAGTTCTGGTTCTAAAATTCTAGGTAAAGGACACTGATTGGCTTAGCCTGAGTCATGTGACTGCTTATAGACCAGCTGACTCAGGCCAGGAAATGAATTACCAGAGAAACAATATCTTGTCCCAAGGGTCCTCTCTTGGTCCAATCAACTGTATCCAGGAAGTAGGATCATTATGTCTCCCACCATAACCATGAATACTGGGAAAAGAATAGTTCCTAGAAAAGGGATGTCAGATGAATAATTGCCGTGGTGGTCACTATGTGACCAGATTTGAGATTTGCTCTCCATGGGTTCCTAAATCACCATTGCAATCTCTCCTTTCCCCAGCCATGTAAGAATAGGTCAGAAATTTTAAAGCAATCTGAAGAACTTGTCCTTAGATTTTACCCACACAACTTTTTACCAGTATTGGGATTTTTAACAGTTTTAATTGTGTAATAGATGATACATATGAAAGTTCATATGTGACATTGACGTAAATTAAGAAACACAAAAATAAACAAATGCTTTATGTTTCAAAAACAAACCACAAAAATAGATACGTGCGAATCCATGACCTAAGCTAAGGAAATAACATATTACAAACACTCCTGAAGCCCCAGTCTGTACACTCTGCAGCATGCCTCCAATACCTTACTTAACATGGTAGATAAATACTAATACAGTTCCCCTTGTTGGCAGGAAGACAATGGAAGGTAGTAAAGAATGCAGGCTCTGGATTAGAATTGTACATTTTCCACTTACTACATGCATGAGATTACGCAAATTACTTCATTTCCCTATCCCTCTCTCTAGTCTTCATCTGTAAAATGGGATTAAACTGTTCCCCTCTCATAGAGTTTGAGGATTATATAAGAAATGCAACATTCTTTATAATAGTGAAAGCCTGGAGCCTGGAAACAATATAATATAGGTATTCTTTAACAAGGGACAAATTAAACAAATTGGTAGACTCAAACAATTGACTAGCATTGAGCATAGAGAAAGAGATCAGATTTGTGGTTACCAAAGGCAGGAAAGGGGTGTTGGGTGGGGGGAGGAATTGGTTGAAGGCATCAAAAGGCACAAACTTCCAGTTATAAGATAAATAGGTACTAGGGACGTGAGGTACAATGGGATAACTATAATTAACACTGCTGTATGTTACATATAAAAGTTGTTAAGGGAGCAAATCCTAAGAGTTTTTACCACAAGGAAAAATAATGTTTTTCTACTTCTTTTATTTTGTGTCTACATGAGATGATGGATGGTCGCTAAACTTATTGTGGTAATCACCTCATGATGTATGTAAGTCAAATCATCATGCTGTACACTGTGAACTCATACAGTGCTGTGTATCAAATACCTCTCAATAAAACTGGAAGAAAAAAGATAGCTATAAGAAACAACATTAAAAAACCCACATCTAATGGAAAGTCATCACACAACACACAATGTAATATATCAATACAATTTTTTTATTCAAAGTTAAAAAATAAATCAGTGTAAAGTCAATTTTTCTTTCTTTGAAAGGACCATCTCTTCTTTCTGAAACTATCTTTTTTTTCTGTTTTTTGGGGAAGGAATGTTCTTCCTCTTAAGAAATTAATTAAGAATCCCTATAATTTGCAAAGTGTTCTAGGTCTTAAGGAATTAGCAGTGAGCAAAACATAGACAGTCTCTAAACACATAGAGCAAATTCTAGAAAACAAATAAACATATAATGTTATATCAGTAGTAATAAGTGCTATGAAGAAAAATGAAGCAGGGTCAGGAGTTGAAGCAGTGGGGCTCAACCTTGGCTCAACACTGGAAACAACTGAGCACTTTAAAAAGTGCTGAAGCCTTAGTCCCACCTGCAGAGATTCTATTTCAGTTACTTGGAAGTGCAGCTTGGGCATCACAAAGTTTAAGTTGCTCAGGAAGTTCTAATGCACAGCCAGAGCTGAGGACCACTAGGTTAGAGAGTGACATAAGATGCTATTTTAGGTGAGTGTTCTCTCCTCTTTGACAAGGTCATGTGGGGAGGGATCTGAATGAAGAGAGACAGTGAACCAAAAGAACATCTCGAGCTTCCATCCAGGTAGATGGACCACACGGGCCAGGTCCTGGTGAGGCGTTGGAAGGAGGTTAGCTGGGGTGGAGTAGAGTGAGGGGAAGAATGAAAATAGCATTCACTCGGAAAGACAAGAGCCAGACCAGTTAGAACCCTGTAAGCCATGGAAGGAATATGGGTTTCTTCTAGCGTGATGGAAACCATAGGAGGATTGTGAGCAAAGAGGAGTGAAATAATCTAATCAATATTTTAAGAGGGTTACCCTGGCAGTTGTGTGGAGAATAGACTAATTATCGGGTGTGAGAGTGGAAGCAGAGGCTAGCTAGGCAGCTGTTACTGTAGGTCAGGCTAGAAACTATGGCGGCTTAGACCAGGGTGCTGGAGATCAAGGTGGTAAGAAGTGATTGGACCTGGGGTAATTGGAGAAGGTAGAGCCAAAGGAATTTGCTGCTAAATTGGATTTTGAGTATGAGAGAAATAAAGGGGTTAGGAATAACCCCCAAGCCTTTGGCTTGAGCAAATATTTTGGGCGAATGGGGGTGCCACTTACTAAGCTGGACAACACTAGAGAAATGGATTTGTGTTGGCAGGAAGGGATCAAGAGTCTTGCTTTTGGACATGTTATGTTTGAGATGAAATGATGTTGGGTTTTACTTGACGTTAACGTCCTCAATTGACAATCCGCTGTAACTTTGGCCCCTTAATTGTAAAAGATTCACTATTCCATGAATATTGTAAGGCACTGACTTCTTGTTGTAGAGCATGATTAGGAAATGTGTTAATGTTATAAATTGCTCCAGGTAAAATATGTCTAAAAGAAAGTAGAGCATTTCCAGTTTTAAGAAACTAATGCTCTTTCACCAATTAGACTTTCAAAGTCACGTGTCCCTGGTTTTATCATTTCCCTGAAGTGTCTACATTATGGCAGAAATTAGTCTAACATTAGATTGGGGATTTATATGGAAATACATTCACAACAGTGGTTGGACTAAATTCTTTCAGTTTCATGTCACTGTGTATAAAATTAAGATACCTATAATATTATGAGACATCTGCATGCATTGCAACATCTCAGAAGATGAAAATCAAGAATTTATGTAAGCTAGGAAAAAAATCTTTCTTTCAGCACCTTGGGTGATACCAGAATATAATGTGTTATAAATGCTGAGAGATGTTGTTACTATTTAGTAGAGTCATATTGAATTTCTGACTTTTTTCTCCATTATTGGAAATGGAACAATAAGATAATTCCCTATGATATCAGCACCCACATTGTGAATTTGAATGTGGGCAGGTTCCCCTGTGGCTCAGAATGTCTGAACAGGAGTCAGAATCGAGATTGTGATATTACATCTTTCAAATGGGAAGGAAATAGAGTTCTCCTGTGCTTCTCTGGCAATAGAAGCAAAAAACTAATTACATTTTTTTTTTTAGAAAATAGAAGATATGAAAGAAAAAAACTAAAATTTCCAAGAATCTGAATATCTTTCAGTGATGCCTATTTCCTAATATCCAATGATTTTATTTACTATGACTAGGTATACAGGCCTCTACTTTGAAAACATACTTAGCAAAATGGATGCAAAAGCAATAAAACCATCCCTTGGGGAGACAAACTGCATTCTGTAATTTCATTTATTGCGAATTTATCTGAAACTAAGCTGTAGCCATATGAACACTAGTGAAATTAAAAGCACGGTCACATTGTGACTATTTGGGTCACTTTTCTGGGTAATTTCAAGGGTCTCTTCATAAATATAAGCAGCAAAAGTACCCAAGCATTAGTGCGGTCTCAACGATGTTTTTTACATCCACAATGTTTCTTTCTACTGGTTTTTCTTTGTGGACCCATGTATTTATTGAAGAACTTAAAAACACACACACACACAAAGCCTGCTCCATAGAGGCTCCCAAGAGTGCTTTCTCTTGGTCCAAAAAAGTAGCTTTCACTGGTGATGAGAGCTGGAAAGGAGGTTGGGAACAAACATTCCAGGAATTCCAACTCTCCCTCTGCCTCCGCTGTCAGCTCACTGCTTCCTCTTGGTGATCTTTTCACAATCATGAAAGAAGTTTAAAAACACGATGTATCTGACTAAAGCTGACAATGCAGTCCTACTGGCACAAATAAATCTGGTCTTGGTGCAGCTACATGAGTCAGACACACACACAGATGTCTGATAGTTATGACTAACATATGTTTAACATTTACTCTGTGCTGTTTCTATATCGTTTAATCCAAAAAACAGTGCAGTGATGTAGGTGTTACCAATAGCCCCATTTTACAGGTGAGGAAACGGGCCTTAGAGATTAAGTAACTTGTCCCATTCTATCTGGCCACTAAATGGAGCAGCTGGAAACACTATCGTATTTCTCCAGTCACATCCATAAAACCTCCAAGAGCAGCCAGTATGGCCTCCCAGGCTTCTGGACTCTTGACTAACCCCGAATAAGACATATAACGCCTCCCCCTCGCCAGCTTTTCAGGAGACCAACCACGCTGCTAGACCCTTTGGTAGAGAGTAATCAATGCCTGTCCTTGATAAGCAATATCCTGGAGGCTTAGAGAACTAAAGGTATTTAAAGCTGGAAAGACTCAGCCGACTGACACTGTTTACTCACCGGGCAAAACCTGGTCGATGGGGAAAAGGAAAGAACAATAATTATCTAATAAAACTACCCTTCCTTTTCCTGAAAGTTAACTTGAAGAAGGATTCTATTTTTAGAATAAATAAAAGTCTAGAGTTGGAAAGGACCTCTAGAAGCAAAGAACAGATCAATTCTAGTTGCTTTTTAAGTGAATTCTTGAACACAAGTCTTTGTTTTAAAATTTTATACACTGTGAAGTTTTGTAATAGCCAAAGATGGCTGACTTTCAGGTCTTAAGCTTCTCCAGAAGGAAAAGTCTTGTCTTGAAAGCATTTCTAGCTAAAAAACGCTTCAGCAAACTCTGGCTTAGGAATCATGGGCAACTTTGTTCTTTCTCAAACTGTTCCTCTCAGAAGTCATTTCTGCTTACTCTTTGCCAAATGGCTGGGCTGCCCTCAACACTGCTGCCTCCCGGAATTCACCTCCAGTCAGATTTGCCCTGTCACCTCCCCCAGTTAATCTGTTTCTGTGCTCCTGAGCAGGGGAACAGATCCAGAGGTTATAATACACTGAGGCAGTATTTTCCCTTTGGACTGCCAGCCTGAGTCAGGCCCAGGTGGGTGGTGATTCAAGTTGAAACAAACATGGGCTCAGTCCAAGCCTTTGGTTTTGATCTGTAGGAAAACTTCTTTGTAATGTGTGCCAGAGAAATGCAATTTTAAAAATAATAATAATATGCAGGGAATTGTTATGTAAGAGCTAAGACTGCTTTATGGTCCTGTGGCTGGGATATTTAAAATGCTATATTACAAGGAGAAAAATGTAAAGTGGAAGAATATTACAACAAAGTTTTGGTATAAAGCATAGCTTTTATAGAAGGCTGGAGTTCAGTACTCCTTTTAAAGGACTTTGAGGCCATCCTTTAGCTTCTCAAGAAGTCAACCCAGTTACTGCTGCTGTTTGCTCCCAAATCATGAAAGTGCTGGAAGGTGATGAATCACAAAGCTGAGCAGAGTCTTCTCAGTCTTGTTCCCATAATCTGGTGAGAAACTACATGACTATATAATAACCTCTTAAAAATTAGCTATAAAAGGAGATTTCTTGAATTCTAAATTGATTTATAGTGTAGGTAAATTTTTACTTGGGACAACATAGGCCCAAATTGACATCAAGGTCACTTATTTCTACTTTCCCTTCATTCAACCAACTTTAATCTATAGAATGAGGTGGATAGTTGTAAAAAACTATTCAAATGACTCTCACAAAAATTTTTAAAACATTAGCTGTTAAAATGATTACTTAAATTCTCCATTTATTAATGTAATGCTGACATATCATTTATAGAAAAAAATTATTTATACTCCAGTTTTTATTTCTCTGGTTAAATATTTTTATTATTAATATTATAAAGCATATTTAATGCTCATACATCCTGAGAATGTGCATAATAACAATCTGCTTAAATTAAACTCTATTTTTTGTGTGTCTCAAAATGAAAATTTATCATTAATAAGCAAAATCAATACTTTAGTTATTGAATCTAGGTGGAAGCTGTATGGACATTCCCTGTAAAATTCTTTCAACTTTCCTGTATATAGGAAAATTTAAGTAATAAAAAGTTGTCAAAAAACAGGCTAGACTTACCTGATGTGACCTCTCTAACTTTCTCATTAAAATACCCGAGAAGATACACAAAAGGCCAATAGCTGGGAAAAGTGCTGGAAAGGGGGAAAATAGCTGTTTACAAAACTGAAAGGCAAGTACACTGACAAGTATTGTGTCACTGGGGGTGGTCTAAGGGACACATTCTGGGGCTCCATGTGCTGTGAATTCTACACTAAAGCAGCAGGGATAACAGCAATAAGGAAAAAGACATTGACTCTCCTCAATGGCCTGCCTAGAACAAGGAATTCTCTTGGACGGAAACACCAAAGAGGCATTCAGCCGCTGGGCTTCTGTGTATGAGCTCTGTTGTAAGCTGGTCAGAGCGACTCCACTTACCCACTCCCAGCCCTGCCAAGCCTCTCTTTTCTTTCCGTATCTGTCTAGACTTCTGATACATAAAACTTCTGGCACACTGCTGGCAGGGAGTGATCTGTTTCAATATAAAATGATTTTTTTTTAAAGAGTGTAGTCAAGAGGAAAGAGATAAAGAGCCCCAAGAACAACATTTGTAGGGAGGAGGCTTTCCCAAATGTCACCGGAGAGCTGGAGACGGTGCCCACCTCTTTACTGCAGGTGGAGAGCCCACACTCTGGGTGGAGAAGCCCCCCTTCCCTTAGGGCAGAGTATTGGTGACAGTGACATGGGTTTCAAAGCCAAGCTTTTACGCCGAGTGAGTCTAAAGCTACATATTTAGCTTTTGGTCTCTTCATTTGTCCTAAGATTCTTGCTTCCACTTGGTATCATTTCCCTTCAACCTAAAACCTGTTAACGTTTTCTGCAGTGACTGTTGGCTGTGAGTTCTCTCAGCGTTACTCTGTAATGCCTTTACCTTGCCTTCATTTTTTTTTTTTTTTTTTTTGCAGTACGCGGGCCTCTCACTGTTGTGGCCTCTCCCGCTGCAGAGCACAGGCTCCGGACGCGCAGGCTCAGTGGCCATGGCTCACGGGCCCAGTCGCTCCGCGGCATGTGGGATCTTCCCGGACCAGGGCGCGAACCTGCGTCCCCTGCATGGGCAGGCGGACTCAACCACTGCGCCACCAGGGAAGCCCCCTTGCCTTCATTTTTGAAGGGTGTTTCCAGTGGACATAATATTTTAGCTTGCCGGTGCTCTTTTTTCCTAATTCTCCTTTCAGGACTTTAAAGATGTGGTTCTAGTGTTTTCTGGTCTGCATGGTTCTGAGAGAATTCAGCCATCATTCTTATCATTGTTTCCCTGAAAGTAAAGATTTTCCCCATCTGGGTGCTCTTAAGATCTGCTCTTTGTCTTTGTTTTTTAGCAAAGTTTGACTCTGATGCGTCTAGGAGCAGTTTTCTTTGTGTTTACCCCACTTGGAGTCCACTGAGATTCTTGAATCTGTGGATTGATATCATAATCAATTGAAGAAATTTCTCAACCATTATTTCTTCAAATTTTTCCTGTGTGTCACTCTCTCTCCTCTCCTTGGACTTCAATTACATGTACAATGTTAGGCTATTATTGTTATTGTCTGGCAGAACTCAGATTCCATCTCTTTTTAACCTCTGTTTAGTTTAGTTTTGGACCGTTTTAACTGACTTGTGTACAAGCTCAATGATTGTTTTCTCTGCTGTGTCCAGTCTGCTAAGTTCACTGAATGATTCCCATACCTGTTATATATTTTCTATTTGTTTCTTTTTTACAACTTCCGGCTCTCTGTGGATTTTGCCCATCTACTTGTGCAGTGTGCATTTTCTACCCACTAGCACCTTTAACATGTTTATTGTAGTTACATAAAGTCCCTGTCTGATAAGCCCAACATCTGGGTCTTCTCTGGATCTGCTTTTATTGACTGTTTCCTTGTTTTCAACCCTAGCTCAAATTTTCTTGCTTCTTTAAATATGTCATAATTTTTGCAATTAGATGAGATATTGTGTAGAAAAGATAAATGGAGAGGAAATTAAATAATATTTATTCCCAGAAAAGTGCATTTCAGTTCTTCAGTCAGGCTCTTGGTGTAGGGGACTGAGCTCATCTAATCTGTAGTTGGGATGAGTGTGGACTTTGTTGCAGGTTTGTTAGATTCAGGTCATCACTAGCTTTAAATTTTTTGAGGGAAGAACTAGCATTTTCCCTTTAGCAGAGCTTGGGACCCTACAGATCTCTTTATGTTCTATAGACAAGTTACCAACTTGCTAAACCATGGGAGATATCTCTCTGCTTGGGAGATCTCTCTCTAGCTGCCAGCTTTTTGTGTCCATGGGAAATTCTCTTTGCTTTTCAACTATGACCCCAATCAGGGCCTCACGAGGTCTCTCTGCAGCCTACCCTCAGGCTTTGGAAAGTGCACTCAGTAGGGGATTTGTCTCAGCCCTCTGACATCCCTTAGCCATAGGAAGCTGCCAGGCAATGCCTTGCACTGAACGAAACATTCAGAAGTTTCAGCTCTCCTTACCTGCTCCCAGGCTTTGGATTACCACCTCTGCATATTCAGTGAAAGCCCATGGGATAGAGTTGACAGGTGGGTGCAGACCTGATCTGTGGATAAGGCTCCTTGGGATTCTAAACTGTCATGACAATTCACGTGAGGCATTAATATAATGGGATACAACTAAAGTAGCCTTCAAGGAAATACTTTGCCTTAAGGAATATAATAGAGAAGAAGGAATGCTGAAAACCAGTGAAATAAGGCTCCATCAAAAGAAAACAGAAAAAGACCATTGAAATAAATCTAATCAAGGAGAAGTAAGGAAAAAAAATAATAAAATGGGTAATCAACAGAATAGAGGGGATTTTAAAAAACCAAAGTTGACTCTTTTTAAAAAGATATAAATTTGATAAATTTATGGGAACACCAACTGAAGAAAAGAAGAAAAGTTATCAGTGATCAAGAATGGAAATGAAACACCTCCCAGATTTACAGAAATGAAATAGATTAAAAGATATTATAAAACAAAACAAAATATACATCATGCCAAAAACATAGGAAAACAATGGACAAATTCCTAAAACAAACAAACAAACCTTAAAACAAACTCAAAAAGGAAGAGAAAACTTTAATAATCATCAAATAAACAATTTTTAAAATCTAAGAAATCATACCAGTCAAATAGCTACAAAGCACAACACTCTGGGCCCCTGTGATGTCACTGGTGAGGACTACCGAGAATTAAAGGAAGGAAGAACACCAATCTGCACAAAATGTTCCAGATAACAGGAATAAGAAAAGGGAAGACTGATTTTTGTGAGAGTAGCCTAACTTTGATACTAAAGCCTCACATGGGTAATACAGGAAAGCAAAGTCACATGCAAATCAAATTGAGTAACACGTAAAAAGGATAATCCATCATTACCAAGGAGGGTTTATATGGAAGGGACAAATTTAACATTAGAAAATCAATAGGGCTTCCCTGGTGGCGCAGTGGTTGGGAGTCCGCCTGCCGATGCAGGGGACACGGGTTCGTGCTCCGGTCCGGGAAGATCCCACATGCCGCGGAGCGGCTGGGCCCGTGAGCCATGGCCGCTGAGCCTGCGCGCCCGGAGCCTGTGCTCCGCAACGGGAGAGGCCGCAACAGTGAGAGGCCCGCGTACCACACACACACACACAAAAAAAAAATCTATAAATGTAATTAATTGACAAATGAAAGAAATCCTATAATAACCTCAACAGATCCAGAAAAATGTATTTGATAAAATTCATTTCCATTTATGATTCAAAACTCCCAGCAATTGTGGAATAGAAGGAAAATTATTTGTAGACCCAAAAACTTTCCATAAGCTT
Organism: Aethalodelphis obliquidens; assembly: GCF_003676395.1. Classification (NCBI taxonomy): domain Eukaryota; kingdom Metazoa; phylum Chordata; class Mammalia; order Artiodactyla; family Delphinidae; genus Aethalodelphis; species Aethalodelphis obliquidens. Next base: position 27,021,286 of record NW_020837967.1, on the reverse strand, counting down.
CAGATATAATGGTCAGTCACTGGAAGTTTCCCTTGAGTTCAAGAAAAGACAAGGATGTTCATTATCACCTCTTCAGTTCAGCATTTCCGTAGTGCTCCTAGGCAGAGCAATAAAGCCAGGGAAAGACACGAAAGTCTGATGGGTGGAAAGGAAGAAATAAAATTGGCATAATTCACATACGACATGGTTGTGTTTGTAGATAAAGCAATATAATAAGCAAATAAAATATTAGAGTTAATAAGAGAGTTTAGCAAGGTAGCTCTATTTAAAATCAATACACAAACTCCAATTGTATTTCCATAAAGCAGCAAATTCTTAAAATCATGATTTACAATAGCATCAAACAAAGTCAATTATCTAGGAATAAATCTCACTAAGGATATACAAAACCTTTAGAGGAAGAAATGAAAAAGTTAAGAGACATTTATAGATTTAAATGAATGAAGAGAAATACCATGTTCATGGATTAAAAGATTCAATAATGCAAAAATTTTAATGTTCACAAATTGATTTGTAGATTCAAAACAATCTCAATAATATTTTTTTCAGTGAAATCTCATGAAAAGTTCCAACAGGTTGTTGTGTGTGTGTGTCTGTGAAACTTGACAAGTTGATTCCAAAATTTACACAAAAAAAGAAAAAAGTCTAAACTTAAAATGTATATGAAATTTTAAAAGGCCAAAAGTAGCCAAATATTCTTGCAGTAGAAGTGTAAGGTGTCAGGATTTCCTCCGCTAGATATCAGGACCATTTCCAAAGCTCTACTAGTTAAGAAGCCTGCTATTAGTGCAGCAATAGATGAATAGTAATTGAATCAAAATAGAGAGCTCGTGGACAGTCCTATGCATATGTGGACCTTGCTGTATGAAAGTGGTAGGCAGAATAGAAGGAAAGGAAAGTTCTTTCAATGAAAGTGCTGAGGTAATTGGATATCCATATGGAATAGAATGAAATGAAGCTGAATCTCTAACCTCACATCATATACTAAAATTGAACTCAATCTGATTAAGACCAAAATGGGAAAGGTAAAACTATAGTTTTAGAGGACAGTAAAGAAGACTGTCTTCACTGCCTCAGGAAAGGGAAGAATTTCTTTTTTTGTTGTTATTGTTTAATTTTAAATTTTTTAATTGACATATAGTTGATTTACAATGTTGTGTTTGTTTTTGGCATACAGCAAAGTGATATATATAGATATATAGATACTCTTTTTCAGATTCTTTTCCATTATAGGTTATTACAAGATATCAAATATAGTTCCCTGTGCTATACAGTAGAACCTTGTTATTTATCTAGGGAAGAATTTCTTAAACATGAGAAATAACAACAAAGCACCTAAAGTAAAATATTTATAAGTTCAATTATATTGAAATTAAGAATTTCATTAAAATAAAAAATAAAAGAAGTGAAAAACAAGCCACAGTGTGGGAGAAGACTTTTTAAAAACGATACAACTGACCAAGAACTAGTATTCAGAACATTTAGAGAACTTCTACCATGAGAAAAGGACAGAAAGCCCTAAAAATGGACTTATCCCTTTTAAGTATCTAGACACATGGTATGTGGAGCTCCACTGGTTGAACATGTGAGCTGGGATTGAGCATAGACAGCTTTTTGATAAAAACTTTGAATTTCCAGAAAAGTTGCTAGAATGGTACCCCTCCCTTCCAACTTTGTTTTTCCTTGAACCTCCTGGCTGCAATATATAAGTTGCTACATGACTGAAAATTTTTTAGTCTCACAATACCAAGAGTTGGCAAGGCTGTGGACCTACAAGAACTCACACGTAGAATGAAGGAGTGTTTAAACCGGTACAACAATTTGGGAGATGGTTTAACGCTATGTGGTTAGGGTCAGGATATGCCTACCAGGTATGACTCAGAAATTTCACTCCTAGCTATGTCCTGGATACATATTCAAGAATGTTCACAACAGTGTTCATAAAATTACCCCAAACTGGAAACAATACAAATGGTCATCACTGAGAGAAAGGAGTAAGAAATTGTGGGATTTTATGAAGTAAAATATTCATAGCAATGAAATGGGATGAATTACAGCTGCACACAATATAGGTACATCTTATTTTAAAAATTAAGAAAAGAGCAAGACAAAATATATCATCCCACTTAAGAAATTTAAAAACAAGCAAAAGTAAACATTATTTATGGATGCATTCATGTACGATAACAATATAACAGAAAGCAGGAGATGATTAGCATAAAAGTCTGGATAAATGGTGTCCTCTCATGGAAAGGAGGGGTTGGGGATAGGAAAGACTACACAGGTGGGTTGCTGCTGTGTTAGAACATTTCTGTTTCCCTGCGTGATGGTTGCACCGGCATATGGTTTTTAAGTATTTGTTAAAATATACATGTACATTTTAGATGTAGGTAATAGTTCACAATAAAATGTGTGTGTGTGTGTGTGTGTGTGTGTGTGTGTGTGAAAGAGGGAGAGAAAAAGAGAGAGAGAGAGAAAGAGGAGAGAGAGATTGATTGATTCTTGGTTTGGTTTCTGTGGTCCCAAGAAACTTACTGTTCACTGAAGCCGCATCTGCCAGCAACAATAAAATTTTTGCTGTCTTAAAAAATGGATTGAAGATGAGAAAAGAAACATTCAGTTATAAGAAAAGCAGTGCATATTTCAAAGATAGACAAGGATTAAAATGCTAAAAAGCTGATGAACTTAAGCAAATCAGTTTCATCCGGTGACATTCTTGTCCATCTTGATCTGTGCTATTTCTAAGTTCATAGTGACTCTTAAAATAACTGTCTCCCTAGGGCTTCCCTGGTGGCGCAGTGGTTGAGAGTCCACCTGCCAATGCAGGGGACACGGGCTCGTGCCCCGGTCCGGGAAGATCCCACATGCCGCGGAGCGGCTGGGCTCGTGAACCATGGCCGCTGAGCCTGCACGTCCGGAGCCTGTGCTCAGCAACGGGAGAGGCCACAACAGTGAGAGGCCCGCGTACCACAAAAACAAAAAACAAAAAACAAAACTGTCTCCCTGTGTTCTCCTAGAAGCTGTTGACTGGAAAAATAAAAGCACAATCTAAAAGTTGAGAGTTGTTTTATTTGATGGATATTCTGAGGACTTCAAGCCTGGGAGACAGGACTCTCCCATAGCTCCGAGGGACCACTCTCAAGAGGTAAGGGAAGAGCCAGGATATATAGGAGGTTTTGCAACAAAGACCAGGTAGTTGGAACTTCAAAGGATGACCATCAATTAAAGACAACAAAACATCTCAAGTTAAAATTCAGCACTTTTCTATTCATGGGAAGATGCAAGAGTCTGGGCTCGCTGAAATCATTCCTTTGAGGTGCACAATTGTCCTGTGCTCTCTCATGCGGGGGGGTTGGGGGCGTGCAGCAGGTGACTGCTGGATGGCAGCTTCCTGTTTCCATTCTGAGCTCCCTCGGGGCGCACTGTCATTGGCTGTAATGTGATGGCTGCGATACCCCTTGTTTACTGACATGGCAGGCAACACATTTTTCACGGACAAGGTAGATGATACTAGAACAGAATAGTTCTGTTTTTTCCCCAGCTGAAGCCTCTCTCATTATGGATGTAGTGAATGAATCATATCTATTTACTCAGACTTTTGGTATATCTTTGAAGCTATGAGTCTTCAAAGTACAGTAGCAAAAAGGAGTAACAGGATAACTCTGAGATGTGTTTCTAGAAGTTAGAAAGTACATATTTTTAATTCACGGCCTCTCCACTGCTGCAGGAATACTACATTCTTGGTTTTGTTCTTCATAGTTATAAAGACAACCTATAATTTTGTAGCTATATAAAACAATTCATAACTTTAAATAGCACTAGGAGTTCACTGTGAAACTTTTAACCCCTCTGAAAACAAACAAAAAATAAAAACTAAAACTACCTTTGAACACATGAACACAAAAGAACCCTCATCAAAATGACTTCCTATAACTGGAACACGTGTGACTCCACATTCTCAGAAAGAAAGACAGATCTGTACGTTCTCGATGAAAACAATCATATTGAGTAAGAGGAAGTTAAGGGGACTAAATATCCTTTCAGGGCAGAATAAATAGCTAAGAGAGTTAATGAAGGGAATAAGTCTATGCATTCAGGCCATGGCATTGCTAATTTAGAACAAGCCATCTTCAAATGTTTAAAATCATCGTCCTGAAGGGAAACATATTAAATCACAGGAATATGGTTTAAATTAGAGTAATGGAGTAAAATTAGGCAAGAACAAAGGTATTTATTATTTTATTTAAAGGCTAACTTTAAAAAATCTTTCCAGGATGATTGATTATGATATGAAAATGACTTTTTAGGAAACAAACGATTTTCTCAAAGATTTTTGTAAGGCTGCTCCTTTTCTGGTTTGGAGAACACCAGCGAGTTAACATATATTTGCTCTGGCGAAGGATTTCTGCCCCATTTCTGCACCCTGCAGGCCCTGCTCTGCCAACCTCGTACCTCCAGTTCTCCTTCACAACTAGGATAAGCAAATCAAATCAAGAGAACTGAAAGGAAAGGACCATAAGGTTAAACTTTAAATTTTTGTGTACAGAAGTCTAGAGTAAGAGCTGGAAGATCTAGACACTTAAGAGCTGCATGATCTAGAATAAGACACTCAAACTTTATAGGTCTGTTACTTTGATCTGTAAGCTAGGGATAAAATTACTTACCTTGCCTACATCATTGGGTTGTTAAAAGCATCCAATAAGTAAAGCGTTGTGAAAATACAAAGTAAAGGAGAGGGTCATTATTACTCTAGGACAACCCCGTGATGCTTGTTCCAGCGCACTTTCCTAGGAACCTTTTCCCCGACCCAGCTCTGGTCTTGCTGTTGGACCGCCAAGCTCTGTCACTGAGCCAGTGATAGGGCAGAAGCAGTAGTGGTCTTGAAACCACACTCTTAGGATGGGATTCGAACCCAGTCGCACCTCATATGGGACTTGAACCCGCAATCCTGGCTTAGGAGGGGACTCAAACCCACAGTCTTCTGATTGAAACCGCACACCTGGTCTCAGGACTTATTGAAGCTCAGGTTCTTTGTGTCTTCACGAAGAAAGAATTCATCGAGAGGCAAAGTGATTGAGAGGTAAGAAGTGGATTTAATAGTATAGGATGCTTGTGAGAGATACAAGTGGGCAGGCAAGAGGGTGCTGCCCCAAGAGCTGGGTGAACTATATTTTTATAATCAAGGAAAAGTGGGGAGGGGTAGAAAACCACCTTCTGCCTCATTCTGGGAGTCTTCAGTCATTAGCTCCTCCTACATGTTGGGCAGAGGAGTTTTCCACCCTATATGGCTCAACCAAGACTGTCATGGCACTATGGAAATGAGCACAAAGGTGTAACTTATACTAAAATATGGTAAACAATCTCAGGTTTCAGTATAATGTCACCTTTCCCCTATATTTCTGCTCTTAATGCACGTAGAAAAAAGCCCCTTCTCAAGGATCATTAACTTGCAGACTTCAGTGGGCTGGATGTAGGTCTCATTCCACCATTGTTTTATTGTTTGAGGGCATGTCTCCTGCTTCTACTGCATGGTTTTGTTGCCAAGCAAGCCTGCTTTCTTGAGTGACCATTATACAGGGTCTCCCATGCTTCTCTCTCTACTTACGATTCGCTAGTGGGATTAACGCTATTTAATCACCTACTTTGTCCCTTTACTCTGTCCCTGTCAGCCTGGACAAGGGGAGGTGAAGAAGCTACACAGAGCGGTCCTAATGGCTACGCCCTCTGTTATAGTCATAGCCAGGAAGAACATTCCTGACAACTATTCTGTAATAGAAATGTTTCTGAACAATTTTTTTCTACCTTAGAGTCATCTCATTCTGATCTCTAAAATGAAGATTTGAATTGGTATGAATGACAGATCTTACTCTGAAGCGATCACCTTCTCTACCAAGAAGAGCTCCATCCTCGTTGTTGAATCATGAAATGAGTGGAGGATGGTGGAATTTGGTTTACTAAGTATTGTTTGAGATAGGCAGCACTGTTCAGGTCTACAAAAAGGTGACACTCTACAAAATAAAATATATCTTTTAGTGGGTCGTGAAGAAGAATGTCTAATGGCAGTGTTTTCTAGACTTTTCTGGGCACAACACAAGCTTTGCATTGATATTACAGGTGCATAATTTATGTGTCTAAATACATAATCATAGGGGTCAATTTAGAAAGGAATTTTCCCATTCATTATGAGAGTTCACAGGCTAAGGAAGGAATGCGCTAAGTTTAAGGAATGCTAATATGTATGTGGGCATCAACGAAGTTGAAACCAAGACTAACCAGACTCACTTGCCTTACCACAAAAACAGGGTTTCTCAACAGTGGTGTCATCCACATTTTGAGCTGGATATTTCCTTGTTGTAGGGCACTGTCCTGTGCATCGCAGGATGTTCAGCAGCATCCCTGGCCTCCACTCACTAGATACCAGTAGCACCTCTCCCACTTAAGACAACCAAAAATGCCTCCGGACACTGCCAAAGTCTGCTGGGGTGCAAAATCAATCCTGGTTGAAAATCACTGTACTAAAACTATTAATTTAATTTACTGCATAAAAATACTGTGTCTGGGCTTTGCTGGTGGCGCAGTGGTTGGGAGTCCGCCTGCCGATGCAGGGGCCGCGAGTTCGTGCCCCGGTCCGGGAGGATCCCACATGCCGCGGAGCGGCTGGGCCCGTGAGCCATGGCCGCTGAGCCTGCGTGTCCGGAGCCTGTGCTCCACAACAGGAGAGGCCACAACAGTGAGAGGCCCGTGTACCGCACACACACAAAAAATATACTGTTTCCACTTCTGGAAATTTTCTCTTATAAAGTAATATGCTTTTCAAATAATCAACAAATTTTAGTTCCCACTAATTTTACCAACAATGTTTTTATGGCTTTATGAGTTACAAAATAGTTCTACATACAATATTATGGAAGTGGAAGAAGGAAAGGAGGTAATATTTATTGAGTATTTACTATATGCCATTTGCTAAAGGACTTGCTTCAAATACATTCTTCTATTTAGATCTTGGATAATGTCTACAGGAGAGTTATTTCCCTCCATTTATAGATGAGGAAACAAACTTACAGATGTTCAGTATCTTTCCCAAGAAATCTAGCTTTTACCATCTTGACTTCCAGTTTTAACTGCTCTTGTCCCACATAACAGCTGCCAGTGAGACACTGATCTTTTATACTTGGAGGTAAAAATAGCAACTATAATCTATGTGTCAGAATTAGTTATCTCCTTAGGGGCCCAGGTCATTTTTTATGGGGTGTCACACTTTTCCATTTTACAATTTAAGATTCTGGCCCCAAAGCACCAAGTTGCAGGCATGTAGCATCATTAAAAGAAAATTCAATGCAGTGTTCTGCACCAGGCCAGTTAAAATAACCAAATCAACCCACACTCTCTCTGGGTTGGTAAGTTACATTACCCTTCCATGCGGCTGGTTTGTAATATTAGACGGCAGGTGTAGCTAGGGTAGCAGATGCTAGTGGGGATTTGCAACAGTGGAGGGAGTTTTCATTGCAGCCACATGAACAATTGGGCATTAAATATTAGATACCTCTTATCTTAAAAGTCCTTTGCCCACTGCATCTCAGAATTCATCCCATTCTTTCTGGTCATCTTTTCCGCAGGCTTCAATCTGTCATCACACAGGTTAATCAGTCCTATCCCTCAGGTATCCCCTCTTATTCCCTGATTCTCTAGGTCCCTTCACCTTTGGCTCTCCCCTAAATTAGATTCCCTTCATTTACAGAGCAATTAGCTTTCCACTCTCTCAGGTTAGGGTCCACCTCTGCGTAGTCAAAGATGCATCTATCATTTTGCCAAACGAAAATCCATCTTCTCCGGAGCTCACCCCTGTGCAGCTCTGAAGAAATGGCAGACCTTGCAGTTTCTGTCTTTCCTATGTCCCCACTCCACCCCCATTTTCCTCATCCCAAGCTCTGTGAGCGGAAGAGTTCAACACAGACATTTGTTTTCCCATTGATAAGAAATATCTAGCCACCCTGATACACATCATGAAAGGAAGCAGTGGTTAGTCGGTTTTTTATTTTTTTAATACTTTGTATTGAAGTATAAAATACATACTGAAAAAAGCACACAATTTATACGTGTACATCTCTATGAATTCTTATAAGCTGAACACTCCTGTGTAACCAACATCCAGAACAAGAAACACAACATCACAAGCTTTCCAGAAACCTCTTTGTTCCCTCTACCAATTAGGGTAACATTTTCTAATGACAGGGTTTGTATATGCCAGCATATGCTCTCTAACCAAGAGCACTGCAGTGAGTAACTTGGTTTTATTACTGTGTTGCATTCAATCAGAAGTTCACCACATGAAGCAGAATTGTTCACATTATTTGTACACAAGTCATTGAACATGTAGTGACTGTTTTAATATTGTGGTTTAAAGGTTCAAGAGGAGAGAGAAACCTCCCAGGTCCTCTTCCTGGGATTTCCTAGAGCCCGTGAGCCCTCCCTAGGTGAGGTTCTCTCCTAGTCACCCAAGAACTCCCAAATTTCTTTGTGTTCCATGGGTATTATCTATTCTGATAAGTGATTACAGCTCTCCCAGCAGAGCTCACACTAATTCCATGTGAAGCTATTGCTCCCAGAATCACCAAAACCACCACTTTACACTGTCTCAATGCACACGAGACCTTGAACTCAGAGAATTCTCTACCCCAGTGGAACTCATCCCTGGTAGCATGTGAGAATTATCTGAAGAATTACAACCCTCCCCAAACCACCAAAACAAACAAAAAATACGCCCACCCTAAACCAATGACATCAGAATCTCTTGAGGGGTAAGTAAGGTCCAGCATTGATAGTTTAAAAGTTCCATGTGTTTCTAGAGGGTTGAAAAGCATTGCAACTTCCCAACCTCTCCTTGGAGCTCCCTTCCATTTCAGTTTTAGGCATCTCAGAAACTCCAATAATGTTCTGAATGTGTCCAAAAATACAGCCCAGGGCTTCCCTGGTGGCACAGTGGTTGAGAGTCCGCCTGCCGATGCAGGGGACACGGGTTCGTGCCCCGGTCCGGGAAGATCCCACATGCCGCGGAGCGGCTGGGCCCGTGAGCCATGGCTGCTGAGCCTGCGCGTCCGGAGCCTGTGCTCCGCAACGGGAGAGGCCACGACAGTGAGAGGCCCGCGTACCGAAAAAAAAAAAAAAAGAATGATGAATACATAGCTTTATGGAATTTAGAATACAGCACTTTAAGTGAACTAGAGCTACATCTCATAACACAGTTAGATCTCCAAAACATAACATGGAATGAAAATGTCAAGTTGAAGAAGTATCTGTATAATTTGATAAAATTATGAAGTTTAAAAATATGTAAAAAAGTTTAAGGATAGATAGGTAGTAAAAATATAATGTCATGTATGGACATGATAAACCCTGAATTTATGACAGTAATTGTCTCTGGGTTGAGAGGAGGGATCAGGGTATCTCAAATCTGTCTTTAATGTTTAATGCTTTCTTTTAAAAACGTCTAAAGTATGGATGCTTAACAGATTTGATAAAACTGGGTTTCACTGTATTATTCACTACTCTGATCTATATGTTTAAAATACTGCCTAATTTTCTTTAAAAGGGGAAACTTCTGGCTTACGTAACAGAAAGATCTGTGCGTAACTGGCTCAATCAGGTTGATCAGGAGCCCTCTGGCTCCACATCTTGGCCCTATTTTCTTCCTCTGGGTTCTGGGTTCTGTTCCATTCAGGTTCCTTATCCATGATAGCTACAGGGCTCCCAATAGCTCCACTCCCATGTTCTAACCTCTCAGCAGCTCTTGTAAAATGCAATTCTCTCTTCCGACAATTTCAATAAGAGTGTTAGAATTTCATCCCATTGAATCATGTGTCCATCCATGAATTAAATCACTTTGACTAGGGGACTGAGCTGATGAGCCAGGCCTTGGCCGTGTGCCTCTTCCTAAAATTAGTGATATGGAGATCGTTTCCCAAATGACACTGAGGGAGGCATTTCCCGAGGAAATTAGGAGAGTGCTAGCAAGATGAAGGGGAAGTAGAAGAAACAGCAGATGCCTACCACAATAAGCCCTTCCACAAAGAATTGCCTGTATGTACACTCTACCTGTGATCATCTTAGAGCAATGCTGTTGTGCTCTTTCATCTCTAAGTGAAAGTAAATCAGTCTCACTTAGGAATATATTTATATAAGCCAACTCATAAATGAAATACCAGAAAATATCATTGAACAGTATGTAAAGGAATAATTCACCAAAATCAGTCAAGATTTATCTTGGCATAGAATAATATAACAAAATCCATTATTATATTACATTAATAAGTTATAACAAACAATAGGTGAAACTCTATAGGTAGTCCCATTAAAATTAAGAACTAGAAAAAAGTGATGCACATTATTATCATTATTATTTAATATTTTTTTCCGAAATGCTAGTCAGTGCAATAAGACACAAAGCAGATATAAAAATATCATAAATAGAAGGTGGGAGAATTTTTCTAGCAATAAAAGACCAAAACTAACAAAAGTGGACAGATTCAGTCCAGTTTATCAACAAGGAGAACCTGATCTAAAGGACAAGGGACACAAACCTGCTCTGGAACGAGGCCAGTGGGAGCATAGATACAGAGCCAGGTTGTTCTCAGAACTAGCGAAAACCAAGAACAAGACCCAGCCTCCAGGAAATAGGGCTGGCAGGGATGAAGTGGGAAGCAGTTTCCAGCCAGCTGGCTAGATGTCCAGAAGACACTGACACCCTAGCATTGACAGTAGGGAAGACCTGTGCTCTCAAGAGCTCCAGGTAGGCAAGAGTCAGGTAGGGGCCCAGACTTGCCATGTTCTGTATTTGACAGTGCCTCTTGGTATACTGGAACTATAGACATACTTAACACAAGCACACTGAGGTGAGAGCAAAGGGCAAGAGGCTTTGAAGTGGTGCTGGGCTGGCAGCCTATTCCTAAATAGACACTCCTTTGACACTACAACTGCGTTGAGAAGTTATATTCTCGTGGGACAAGTCCTGACATCTTCCATGTGTATCAAGGATGTGAATTGCAGGTAGGAAGTGATATTGTGTGGGTTTTAGAGTCAATTACAGCACAAGGCCCTCTTCCCAGTCTGAGCTTTCCCGTCCCGTGGGCCTTGAGACAGCACTGTTTGTGTCAAGCAACAAAGCCTCTTCTGGCTACTCCAGCTCTTGACCTTGACCTCTCTTATCCTAGGGTGAAATCCCACCCACAGAGCCAAGAGGGCAGGCCAGCTACCTCCTCCAGAGACTTTCCCTCTCACCCATCTCTCCCAAGTCCCTGGGGCCTTAGTAAAACAGCCACACAAGGGAACAACTCCTCCTGGACTGCAAACCCAGGCTCCTGTGCATATCTGCAGAAGCTGGAGATGTCTGGAAGGCGGGGGTTGTTGGAGCCTCTGCTCAGCCGGGGCAAATGGGCTCGGGTGGAGGGAGGAGAGGGATACTGTATGGCTCTTCTCACCAGGAGCACCCGAGCTGTAGCCACAAAGGCCTCTTACGCTCGGATACAATTAGCCCCATATAAGCCATGAGTCACAACGCTCGTGTTGGTGCCTGTTCAGAGCATGTGAATACTGCCAGCAGCATTTCTAGTCTTCTCTGCACTGATGCTGAGAGAAACAGCAAAAAGGTGCAGAAAAATCAAAGGTCCAAATTTGATCTTTTTTCTCCCTTGCTGTCCTGTCCCTTTCTGGGGCTGCTGCTGTGGGCATGTTGCAGACAGCACAGACTCCAGAAGCCCTCCCATCACACCTCCAGGTCATTTCTTAATTACAATCCCTACCTCCATACTGGGCTTGCTCATAGGTCATCCCAAGCTTCAGGTCGTAAAAATATTCCCTTAGATGTACCTTTATGAGCTGATCATATCTTCTCAATGTGGCAGAAAGACTTAATACTAGAAGATGGATCCATAAAGAAAAGGACAATGTCTGAAGCCTGAGAAAAAATGACTATTTTTTTTCTAGGGATTTAAGGATAATAGTGCATATGAGGCCCCCTCCCCCCTACCTCAGCCCTTCGTACCGGGACATTGGGGAGGGAGTTGTGCCAGGCGGAGAGAACTCAGCAAGGATTCTGAGCAGTGTGGCTGACAGGGTCTTAGTGCTCCAGCCGGGCACCAGGCCTGAACCTCTGAGGTGGGAGAGCCAAGTTCAGGACATTGGACCACAAGAAACCTCCCAGCCCCATGTAATATCAACTGGCGAGAGTTCTCCTAGAGATCTCCGTCTCAATGCTAAGACCCAGTTCCACTCAACAGCCAGTGAGCTCCACTGCTGGACACCCTATGCCCAACACCTAGCAAGACAGGAACACAACACCACCCATTAGCAGAGAGGCTGCCTAAAATCATAATAATGTCACAGACACCCCAAAACATACCACCAGACACGGTCCTTCCCACCAGAAAGACAAGATCCAGCCTCAACCACCAGAACACAGGCACCAGTCCCCTCCACCAGGAAGCCTACACAACCCACTGAACCAACCTTACCCACTGGGGGCAGATGCCAAAAACAACAGGAACTACAAACCTGTAGCCTGTGAAAAGGAGACCCCAAACACAGTAAGTTAAGCAAAATGAGAAGACAGAGAAACACACAGCAGACGAAGGAGCAAGGTAAGAACCTACCAGACCAAACAAATGAAGAGGAAATAGGCAGTCTACCTGAAAAAGAATTCAGCGTAATGATAGTAAAGGTGATCCAAAAACTTGGAAATAGAATGGGGAAAATACAAGAAACGTTTAACAAGAACCTAGAAGAACTAAAGAGCAAACAAACATTGATGAACAACACAAAAAATGAAATTAAAAATTCTCTAGAAGGAATCAATAGCAGAATAACTGAGTCAGAAGAACGGATAAGTGATCTGGAAGATAAAATAGTGGAAATAGCTACTGCAGAGCAGAATAAAGAAAAAAAAATGGAAAGAAGTGAGGACAGTGTCAGAGACCTCTGCGACAACATTAAACACACCAACATTCGAATTATAGCGGTCCCAGAAGAAGAACAGTAAAAGAAAGGGTCTGAGAAAATATTTGAAGAGATTATAGTTGAAAACTTCCCTAACATGGGAAAGGAAATAGTCAGTCAAGCCCAGGAAGTGCAGAGAGTCCCATACAGGATAAATCCAAGCAGAAACACACAAAGACACATATTAATCAAACTATCAAAAATTAAATACAAAGAAAAGATATGAAAAGCAGCAAGGAAAAAGCGACAAATAACATACAAGGGAACACCCATAAGGTTAACAGCTGATCTTTCATCAGAAACTCTGCAAGCCAGAAGGGAGTGGCAGGACATATTCGAAGTGATGAAAGGGGAGAACCTACAACCAAGATGACTCTACCCAGCAAGGATCTCATTCAGATTTGATGGAGAAATTAAAACCTTTACCGACAAGCAAAAGTTAAAAGAATTCAGCACCACCAAACCAGCTTTATAACAAATGCTAAAGGAACTTCTCTAGGCAGGAAACACAAGAGAAGGAAAAGACCTACAATAACAAACCCAAAACAATTAAGAAAATGTTAATAGGAATATACGTATCGATAATTACCTTAAATGTAAATGGATTAAATCCTCCAACCAAAAGACATAGACTGGCTGAATGGATACAAAAACAAGACCTGTACGTATGCTGTGCACAAGAGACCCACTTCAGACCTAGGGACACATACAGACTGAAAGTGAGGGGATGGAAAAAGATATTCCATGCAAATGGAAATCAAAAGAAAGATGGAGTAGCAATTCTCATATCAGACAAACTAAACTTTAAAATAAAGACTATTACAAGAGACAGAGAAGGACACTACATAATGATCAAGGGATCAATCCAAGAAGAAGATACAACAATTGTAAATATTTATGTACCCAATATAGGAGCATCTCAATATATAAGGCAAATGCTAACAGCCATAAAAGGGGAAATTGACAGAAACACAATAATAGTAGGGGACTTTAACACCTCACTTTCACCAATGGACAGATCATCCAAAATGAAAATTAATAAGAAAACACAAGCTTTAAATGACACATTAAACAAGATGGACTTAATTGATATTTATAGGCCATTCCATCCATAAACAACAGAATACACTTTCTTCTCAAGTGCTCATGGAACATTCTCCAGGATAGAGCATATCTTGGGTCACAAATCAAGCCTTGGTAAATTTAAGAAAACTGAAATCATATCAAGTGTCTTTTCCGACCACAACACTATGAGACTAGATATCAATTACAAGAAAAAAAACTGTAAAAAATACAAACACATGGAGGCTAAACTATACGCTACTAAATAACCAAGAGATCACTGAAGAAAGCAAAGAGGAAATAAAACAATACCTAGAAACAAATGACAAAGAAAACATGATGACCCAGAACCTACGGGATGCAGCAAAAGTAGTTCTAAGAGGGAAGTTTATAGCAATACAATCCTACCTCAAGAAACAAGAAAAATCTCAGATAAACAACCTAACCTTACATCTAAAGCAATTAGAGAAAGAAGAAGAACAACAACAAAAACACCCCAGAGTTAGCGTAAGGAAAAAAATCATAAAGATCAGATCAGAAATAAATGAAAAAGAAACAAAGGAAACAATAGCAAAGATCAATAAAACTAAAAGCTGGTTCTTTGAGAAGATAAACAAAATTGATAAACCATTAGGCAGACTCATCACGGAAAAAAGGGAGAAGACTCAAATCAACAGACTTACAAATGAAAAAGGAGAAGTAACAACTGACACTGCAGAAATACAAAGGATCATGAGAGATTATTACAAGCAACTATATGCCAATAAAATGGACAACCTGGAAGAAACAGACAAATTCTTAGAAAAGCACTACCTTCTGAGACTGAACCAGGAAGAAATAGAAAATATAAACAGACCAATCACAAGCACTGAAATGGAAACTGTGATTAAAAATCTTCCAACAAACAAAAGCCCAGAACCAGATGGCTTCACAGGCAAATTCTATCAAACATTTAGAAAAGAGCTAACACCTATCCTTCTCAAACTCTTCCAAAATATAGCAGAGAGAGGAACACTCCCAAACTCATTCTACTAGGCCACCATCACCCTGATACCAAAACCAGACACAGATGTCACAAAAAAAGAAAACTACAGGCCAATATCACAGATGAATATAGATGCAAAAATCCTCAACAAAATACTAGCAAACAGAATCCAACACATTATAAGGATCATACACCATGATCAAGAGGGGTTTATCCCAGGAATACAAGGATTCTTCAGTATATGCAAATTAATCAATGTGATACACCATATTAAAAAATTGAAGGGTAAGAAACATATGATAATCTCAATAGATGCAGAAAAAGCTTTTGACAAAATTCAACCCCCCCCATTTATGATAAAAACTCTCCAGAAAGTAGGCATAGAGGGAACTTACCTCAACATAATAAAGGCCATATATGACAAACCCACAGCCAACATTGTTCTCAATGGTGAAAAACTGAAACCATTTCCTCTAAGATCAGAAACAAGACAAGGTTGCCCACTCTCACCACTATTATTCAACATAGTTTTGGAAGTTTTAGCCACTGCAATCAAAGAAGAAAAAGAAATAAAAGGACCCAAATTGCAAAAGAAGAAGTAAAGCTGTCACTTTTTGCAGATGACATTATACTATACATAGAGAATCCTAAAGATGCTTCCAGAAAACTACTAGAGCTAATCAATGAATTTGGTAAAGTAGCAGGATACAAAATTATTGCGCAGAAATCTCTTGCATTCCTATACACTAATGATGAAAAATCTGAAAGAGAAATTAAGGAAACACTCCCATTTACCATTGCAACAAAAAGAATATAATACCTAGGAATAAACCTACCCAAGGAAACAAACGACCTGTATGCAGAAAACTATAAGACACTGATGAAAGAAATTAAAGATGATACAAATAGATGGAGAGATATACCATGCTCTTGGATTGGAAGAATCAACATTGTGAAAATGACTATACTACCTGAAGCAATCTACAGATTCAATGCAATCCCTATAAAACTACCAAGGGCATTTTTCACAGACTAGAACAAAAAATTTCACATTTTGTACGGAAACACAAAAGACCCCGAATAGCCAAAGCAACCTTGAGAAAGAAAAATGGAGCTGGAGGAATCAGACTCCCTGACTTCAGACTATACTACAAAGGTACAGTAATCAAGACAGTATGGTACTGGCACAAAAACAGAAATATAGATCAGTGGAACAGGATAGAAAGCCCAGAGATAAACCCACACACATATGGTCACCTTATCTTTGATAAAGGATGCAAGAATATACAATGGAGAAAAGACAGCTTCTTCAATAAGTGGTGCTGGGAAAACTGGACAGCTACATGTAAAAGAATGAAATGAGAACATTTCCTAACATCATACACAAAAATAAGCTCAAAATGGATTAGAGACCTAAATGAAAGGCCAGACACTATAAAACTCTTAGAGGAAAGCATAGGAAGAACACTCTTCGACATAAATCACAGCAAGATCCTTTTTGACCCACCTCCTAGAGAAATGGAAATAAAAACAAAAATAAACAAATGGGACCTAATGAAACTTAAAAGCTTTTGCACAGCAAAGGAAACCATAAACAAGACGAAAAGACTATCTTCAGAATGGGAGAAAATATTTGCAAAGGAAACAACTGACAAAGAATTAGTCTCCAAAATATACAAGCAGATCATGCAGCTCAATATCAAAAAAACAAACAACCCAATCCAAAAATGGGCAGAAGACCTAAATAGACATTTCTCCAAAGAAGATACACAGATTGCCAACAAACACATGAAAGGATGCTCAACATCACTAATCATTAGAGAAATGCAAATCAAAACTACAATAAGGTATCACCTCACACCTGTCAGAATGGCCATCATCAAAAAATCTACAAATAATAAATGCTGGAGAGGGTGTGGAGAAAAGGGAGTCCTCTTGCACTGTTGGTGGGAATGTAAATTGGTACAGCCGCTATGGAGAACAGTATGGAGGTTCCTTAAAAAACTACAAATAGAACTACCATATGACCCAGCTATCCCACTACTGGGCATATACCTTGAGAAAACCATAATTCAAAAAGAGTCATGTACCGCAATGTTCACTGCAGCACTATTTACAATAGCCAGGACATGGAAGCAATGTCAGTGTCCATCGGCAGATGAATGGATCAAGAAGATGTAGCACATATATACAATGGAATGTTACTCAGCCATAAAAAGAAACGAAATTGAGTTTTTTGTGTGAGGTGGATGGACCTAGAGTCTGTCATACAGTGTGAAGTAAGTCAGAAAGAGAAAAACAAATACCATATTCTAACACATATATATGGAATCTAAAAGAAAAAAAATGGTTCTGAAGAACCTAGGGGCAGGACACGAATAAAGACGCAGACATGCAGAACGGACTTGAGGACACGGGGAGGGGGAAGGGTCAGCTGGGACGAAGTGAGAGAGTGGTATGGACATATATACACTACCAAATGTAAAATAGATAGCTAGTGGGAAGCAACCGCATAGCACAGGGAGATCAGCTCAGTGCTTTGTGACCATCTAGAGGAGTGGGGTAGGGAGGGTGGGAGGGAGACTCAGGAGGGAGGGGATATGGGGATATATGTATACGTATTGCTGATTCACTTTGTTATACAGCAGAAACTAACACGACATTGTAAAGCAATTATCCTCCCATAAAGATGTTAAAAACAAAACAAAACAGTGCATATGGGAAACAGATCACCCAGGCCAGACTGTTGGCCAGGAATGTCATCTTCCTGATACTTCTGTTTTGGTGTCTTGCTATCTGGCCTGAATTTCAGAAGCACAGCTCTAAAAGGGTTCTGAAAAATTTTGCCTCCAGGGTGTACCTTCACATAAAATTCAACATGGTTGAAATGTAACCCATTTTCGTCACCATTTCTGTCATAAGTTTGCCTGCTTATTGGTGGCACTGAGACTTACAATAGTAGAGAAATTCTTGATACTTTTCTCACCGTTTTCTTCTCCTCATCCTTCACTGGGCATGGGGCAATTGTTCCTTGCGTCGTTTGTATATATGCCTCCATTTCCAGTCCCCAACCCCCACCACCACAACATTCAGGTCTTCCCCTAATTTCCTATGAGGTCTCCATGCTGTGGACTAAAAACAAAATGCACAACCTAAAAGTTGAGAATTATATTTTATTTGGTTGACTTACCAGAGGAGTTAAGCCAGGGATACAGTCTCTCAGATAGCTCTGAGACACTGTTCCAAAGAGGTAAGCAAAGAGCCAGCATATATATGAGTTTTTGGAAAAAAACATAAAACAGGTGGTCAAACATCAAAAGATTACTGCTAATTAAAGAAACAGACATCTCAATTTAATGGATTTAGCATTTTTTCTATGCACGGGAAGATGCAGGAGTCTGGGCTTATTGAAATCATTCCTTTGATATGCATCTTCACTGTCTAGTGCCAGTATCCTATTCTTCCGATTTTGAGCCCCCTCAGGGTACACCTCTGGGTGTGGCTGCAGTAGCTGACAGCTTGGTGGTGGCATCCTTTGTTTACTGATATGGCAGGTGACATTCTTTGTCCACAATGTCTTTACTCCTGTCTGTTCCCTAATTCTTCCTGTACATAGCCAGATTTATCCATCTGAAAGGTTATATTTTACATAGAGTCCTGATGCCTTTGTTTATGCTAGATTCATTCTGCCTGAAGCGGTACCCCCTTTCTTGCACTTGTCTAAACTGTACCCCTTTTCAAGTCCTGCTTCCTTCCTGAAGCCTTTTCTGGTGGCCCTAAGCCTCAGTGATCAATTACTCTTGTCTGAATTTTCAGAGCATTTACTTTCTGTGTCACCTGTTTAGCACAAACAATACTCCCCTGCCTTACCTGTGCACGATGCTTGCTTCCTTTCTGGCAATACCTGGTAATGGTTGTGCATTAAGAGTTACCGAGGCTTTTCTTCCCCTAATGTTCAAGACAGAGATTCAAGAGACACTCCAACCCATATAAGCAACAAATAAAAAAGAAGACCTCACTGTTCCAAATTTCTGAAGTTGATTTGAGGTTTTTATATTTACAAATATTTTTTGAGCAGCTACTCTACGCTTGGCATTATACTGCATGCTGGAGACAGAACAGTGAACAGGACACTAATCAATTCTGCTTTCAAGAAGCACACATTCTGGTAGGAGAACAAGCAATTATAGTACTGTGGAGTACATACCACAATAGACGCATAGGACACTATCGGAACACAATGTAATGCTGACCTGGGAGGCCTGAGAAATCATTCCAGAGAAATAGATCCAAAAGCTGGAACATGGAGTATGAGTAGGAGCTGCCCAAGCAAAAGTGTGTGTATGTGCAGGGACTCGGGGCAGAGGAAAGAAGAGGACTCCAGGCGGAAGGGATGACAAGGTCCTGGAGACTGCCAAACACAGCTCACTGGAAATATGAAAGGAGTTTAATTTGGCCAGAACACAGAGTGCAAGGCGTGAGATAGCAAGAGATGAGGTTGGAGGGATAACCAGGGCCTATGATAAAATAATAAATACTTGGAAGGGCAGTGAGCAACAAAAAGAAGGTGGGATGACTGGACTGGGTTTGCACTTCTGCAGTGCCACTTTGGCTGCAGGGTAGAGAAGAGCCTGAGGGGAGAGAAGAATGAAGGCAGGAAGGCCAGCGGAGCAGCTAACAGGGCAGGTGATCCAGCAAGAAACTGAGGTGCTGACCTGACATTAGCAGTGATGGCAGAAGTGAAGAAAGTGGATACATTTCAGGATGCTTAAGGGATGTGGGTAGTGAGGCTGAGGAAGGTGAGTGGCTGTTAATGTCATTCCTTAAAAAGGAAATCAGGAGGAAAAGCTAGTATAGAGGAGAAGACGATGACATCAGCATGATTCATGTTTAGCTTGGTTTTCTGCACCTGGACAGACCCACGTGGAGACATCTTGGCAGCTGTGCCATGCAACAGTTCTCAGACTTTTCGGTTGTACAGATTATTGTTCACTGTTACAAATTATTGAGGACTTGAAAGAGCTGATGACTATTCATATTTACTATTCAAATTAGAACTGAGAAAATTTTAAACATATGTATTAAACCATCTTAAAACATAATAAACCTATTACTAGTTAGTATAAATGTTTATGAAAATAATTATTTTAAAACAAAAAATTAGTGAAAAAGTGGCACTGTTTTACGTTTTTGCAAATCTCTTTAATGTCTGGCTTAATAGAAAATAGCTGAATTCTAAGATCTGGTTCTGCCTTCAATCTGTTTTGCTATCACACTGTATATAGCCTCTGGAAAACTCCACTGTCGTATCAAAGAACCAGAGTGAAAAAAGTAAACAGCATCTTGAATAACTGTGAACATAGTTTGATCTTGTGTTCGCCCCTGAAGGGGATCTCTAGGGATCTGGGGACTACACTTTTAGAATCACTGCCCCAGAGCAGGAGAACTTGACAATATTGTGAGTCTCACTAATAAGCTCTTGATGCCATGGCCAAAAGTAGGCTGGATAGTCTTGATTGAGGTTTCAAGTGCTATTTTGAGAGGTTGAGGTTGCCTGGTTGACATCACCTTCCAAAGTTAGGAATGGAAGAATGTTCATTCAATTAATTCATATAACAAATATTTATTTAGCACATATTATATGTCAGGAACTACTCTAGACACAGAGGGTAGAACGAACAAAACAAAACAAAATCCTTGCCTTCATGAAGCTTCCCTTTTCTTTGGGGAAGATTAGACAGTGAACAAAGTAGTAGAATATATATCGGAGGGCAGTAAATACATGCAGAAAAACAATGGAAAGAGGTATAGGGAATGTTGGAAGGATTTGCAGATTTCGAGTAGTGTGTACAGGGAAGCCTTCATTAAGAAGGCAACATTAGAGCAAAGACCTGAAGGAGGAGAAGGGTATCGGCGGGTGGGATACCATTTGGTTATCTAACACAAGAGCTTTTCTGGGTATTTAAAAAGATTATTCCTTAATTTATTTTAACTTTTATTAACATGTATTCTTTAATTAAATATCTATTGTATCTGGCATTAGCTGCAGGTAAAAGAAGATAAGATGGGAGGCTAATGTTTATTTAGTGTCTGCCACGTACCAGGCACTTTGTTAGTTACTATACATGAGGTTTGGCGCCCTCACTAAGATTTATAGCTTGCCAAGAAGACAAAGCACGTACATACATTCCTGCAGTTGTGGTGTAGCAGCTCTTATGAGTAACAGTTGGCTTGAGTTGCACCACCAGAGATCTGTATGCACCTGATCTATGTGAGGTTTACATCTCTCTGAATATGAAGTGAGGTGTGAAGGGTATTTGTCAAACAGCCAGGAACTTAATAATACCAGATCACACCTTTTATAGAGCACTTGAGTTTACAAAGTGCCATCAGAAATTAACTCATTTAATCTTCATAATAATTCTAAGACGCCGGTCTTGTTCTTAGAAGTATAATTGTGCCGACTGAGGGGAACAGGCTCAGAAGTCTAGGTAATGCAAAGCGGTTATACGGTGGCTGGGACCTAAAACTAAGATAATCTGCCTTCGCGCACAAGACTCTTGCCACTGCAATGCAGCTGTTTTGAGCAGCTATTGAAATCAAAGAGAACCATACTCCCCTGACTCAGTCCTCTTCCGAGTACGTGCACCAAGGAAGGACGGTTAAATGAGGGCTGGAGAAAGGGAAGAGCCTGCGAACCGGGTGAAATCACACCCGGCGCTCTCCCTCTGCGCTTGCGCAAGGGAGGAGTTGCCCTCCCCGGAAGGACACGTGGGACTTGGGTTTGCGCCGACGCAGAGCTACCTCCAGGCGGAACCTGGGCGTGCGGGGCTCCTGCAACCTAAACACCCGGTGTGAAAGGAAGGTGGCCCCGGCGGGGCGGGGCGCATGCGCGGCAGCTCCCCCTGGGGAAGGGCTGAGAGGCGGAGCGGGGCGGCCAGCTGTGAGCCGAGCGGAGCAGGGTCAGGATGGACGAAGACGTGCTGACCACCCTGAAGATCCTCATCATCGGCGAGAGTGGCGTGGGCAAGTCCAGGTGAGGCGGCTCTGCGAGCCGTGACGAGGGTGACAGGGCCCTTTCCGTCTCGGTGGCCGCTGTCCCCTGGGCCGCGGCGGGAACGGTAAACGGCGACGGCCGGGCGCGGCCCGAGCTGGGGCGGCCTCCGCCCGCGGCCTCCGGGCCTTCTCGCTGCGCGGCCCCGCGGCCCCGCCACCCCGCCGCCCGGTCCACGGCCTCTGCCAGGCCCGGCTCCCTGGATCGCTTCGCCTCCTGTCGCACCCAGAGGAAAAACAGTTCCGGGGCCGCCGCCCGGCCGGCGGTTTGCTGTAGAGGAGCCTAGGGAGCGGCGGGCGGGCTTGGGCCCGAGTTCGGCCGAGGGCGAGGCCTCTGGGCCCCCGGGCCAGGCTCCCTGCACCCCGCGAGTTGAGAGGTGTAGCTCTACCGCTGGGGTTTCGGCCGGCCTGCCTCGTAATACGTCAAGTTCTGCACGGGAAGTTTCGCGACGCCGTAGGTCGCATTCCTGGCCTATTACGGTGCACCCATCAACCGCTTTTTTCTTTTTTTTTAAATGAGTCAGCTGTGAAAGAACTCTTCAGTTTTCTGATTGCTTAAATAATTCACTTTAGCCTGAGAAGGCAGAGCTTAAGCTGTGGGCCGCTTTTGAAAATCAAGTGTGATTGTTACTTGTCATTGTGCCGCATCATATAGAGGTAAAAGAACACATTAGCATGTGTCTCTTCTTTCTTGGGGGAAAGTAACGTTGACAGTAGTTAGAGTTGAGTACAAGGGAAGACGTGGAGCCTGGGGCGTATCGCAAGAGGGCTGTGATTTCATGCACATCCTGGAACAAAGTTCTCCAGGTGAAGGTATCCTCGCCGTATGATTACGAGCTCCTTGTATTCTACGCTGCTTTGATCTTCAAATAATATACAAATTCCAGGAGCTGCAAGCAATTTCATATTTTAGCTATACCTCCTGATAAACTTATCTTTCACATTACTTCGTGAAGTCTTACTTTTTTTTTTTAAATACTTGAGGGCTTCCCTGGTGGCGCAGTGGTTGAGAGTCCGCCTGTCAATGC
This sequence comes from Aethalodelphis obliquidens, assembly GCF_003676395.1. Classification (NCBI taxonomy): domain Eukaryota; kingdom Metazoa; phylum Chordata; class Mammalia; order Artiodactyla; family Delphinidae; genus Aethalodelphis; species Aethalodelphis obliquidens. The sequence goes on along the minus strand of NW_020837967.1, from coordinate 26,998,171 downwards.
AGGGGACACGGGTTCGTGCCCCGGTCCGGGAAGATCCCACATGCTGCGGACCGGCTGGGCCCGTGAGCCATGGCCGCTGAGCCTGCGCGTCCGGAGCCTGTGCTCCGCAACGGGAGAGGCCACAACAGTGAGAGGCCCGCGTACCG